>NW_023494623.1:0-40495 GCF_013368585.1 Megalops cyprinoides | reverse complement strand
GAAACGGCGTTTCTGATGCACTTCTGGAAAATGAATGCTGTGTGTTGTTCAAAGCTGGGAACACAGTTTTTGGGCTCTGAGTGACTCCAAAAACCTTTTCAGACATTCTCCTTTAAATTGATTGCTGAGCGATGTTGAAAACGTGGGAATCGTGTTTTTGCGCTCTGAAAGTGTTGAAAAACCGTGTTTCTGGCAATATAGTTGAAACTGCACGTTGGATGAAGTTAAAACCCGGGAATCGCGTTTTTGCGTTGTGATAGTGTAGAAAACGGCGTTTCTGATGCACTTCTGGAAAATGAATGCTGTGTGTTGTTCAAAGCTGGGAACACAGTTTTTGGGATTGAAGAGGGTGAAAATTGTGTTTCTGACAGTCTACTGAAATCTGAATGCTGAGCATTGTTCAAAGTTGAGAACAGAGTTTTTGGGCTCTGAGTGACTCCAAAAACCTTTCCAGGCATTCTCCTTTAAATTGAATGCTGAGCGATGTTGAAAACGTGGGAATCGTGTTTTTGCGCTCTGAAAGTGTTGAAAACCGTGTTTCTGGCAATATAGTTGAAACTGCACGTTGAATGATGTTAAAACCCAGGAATCGCGTTTTTGCTCTCTGAAAGTGTCGAAAACAGGGTTTTTCGCAATATCATTGAAACTCCACGCTGAATGATGTTAAAACCCGGGAATCGCGTTTTTGCGTTGTGAAAGTATCGATAACTGCGTTTCTGATGCACTTCTGGAAAATGAATGCTGTGTGTTGTTCAAAGCTGGGAACAGAGTTTTTGGGCTTGGAGAGTGTGAAAATTGTGTTTCTGACAGTCTACTGAAATCTGAATGCTGAGTGTTGTTCAAAGCTGAGAACAGAGTTTTTGGGCTCTGAGTGACTCCAAAAACCTTTTCAGGCATTCTCCTTTAAATTGAATGCTGAGCGATGTTGAAAACGTGGGAATCGTGTTTTTGCGCTCTGAAAGTGTTGAAAACCGTGTTTCTGGCAATATAGTTGAAACTGCACGCTGAATGGTGTTAAAACCCAGGAATCGCGTTTTTGCGCTCTGAAAGTGTCGAAACAGCTTTTCTGATGCACTTCTGGAAAATGAGTGCTGTGTGTTGTTCAAAGCTGGGAACAGAGTTTTTGGGCTTGGAGAGGGTGAAAATTGTGTTTCTGACAGTCTACTGAAATCTGAATGCTGAGTATTGTTCAAAGTTGAGAACAGAGTTTTTGGGCTCTGAGTGACTCCAAAAACCTTATCAGGCATTCTCCTTTAAATTGAATGCTGAGCGATGTTGAAAACGTGGGAATCGTGTTTTTGCGCTCTGAAAGTGTTGAAAAACCGTGTTTCTGACAATATAGTTGAAACTGCACGTTGAATGATGTTAAAACCCAGGAATCGCGTTTTTGCGCTCTGAAAGTGTCGAAAACACGGTTTCTCGCAATATCATTGAAACTGCACGCTGAATGATGTTAAAACCCGGGAATCGCGTTTTTGCGTTGTGAAAGTGTAGAAAACGGCGTTTCTGATGCACTTCTGGAAAATGAATGCTGTGTGTTGTTCAAAGCTGGGAACAGAGTTTTTGGGCTTGGAGAGTGTGAAAATTGTGTTTCTGACAGTCTACTGAAATCTGAATGCTGAGTGTTGTTCAAAGCTGAGAACAGAGTTTTTGGGCTCTGAGTGACTCCAAAAACCTTTTCAGGCATTCTCCTTTAAATTGAATGCTGATCGATGTTGAAAACGTGGGAATCGTGTTTTTTGCGCTCTGAAAGTGTTGAAAACCGTTGTTTCTGGCAATATAGTTGAAACTGCACGTTGAATGATGTAAAACCCGGGAATCGCGTTTTTGCGTTCGTGAAAGTGTAGAAAACGGCGTTTCTGATGCACTTCTGGAAAATGAATGCTGTGTGTGTTCAAAGCTGGGAACAGAGTTTTTTGGGCTTGTGAGAGTGTGAAAATTGTGTTTCTGACAGTCCTACTGAAATTGAATGCTGAGTGTTGTTCAAAGCTGAGAACAGAGTTTTTGGGCTCTGAGTGACTCCAAAAACCTTTTTCAGGCATTCTCCTTTCAAATTGAATGCTGATCGATGTTGAAAACGTGGGAATCGTGTTTTTGCGCTCTGAAAGTGTTGTGAAAAACCGTTGTTTCTGGCAATATAGTTGAAAATGCTCGTTGAATGATGTTAAAACCCAGGAATCGCGTTTTTGCGCTCTGAAAGTGTCGAAACACGGTTTCTCGCAATATCATTGAAACTGCACGCTGAATGATGTTAAAACCCGGGAATCGCGTTTTTGCGTTGTGAAAGTGTAGAAAACGGCGTTTCTGATGCACTTCTGGAAAATGAATGCTGTGTGTTGTTCAAAGCTGGGAACAGAGTTTTTGGGCTTGGAGAGTGTGAAAATTGTGTTTCTGACAGTCTACTGAAATCTGAATGCTGAGTGTTGTTCAAAGCTGAGAACAGAGTTTTTGGGCTCTGAGTGACTCCAAAACCTTTTCAGGCATTCTCCTTTAAATTGAATGCTGATCGATGTTGAAAACGTGGGAATCGTGTTTTTGCGCTCTGAAAGTGTTGAAAACCGTGTTTCTGGCAATACAGTTGAAAATGCACGTTGAATGATGTTAAAACCCAGGAATCGCGTTTTTGCGCTCTGAAAGTGTCGAAAACAGGGTTTCTCGCAATATCATTGAAACTGCACACTGAATGATGTTAAAACCCGGGAATCGCGTTTTTTGCGTTGTGAAAGTGTAGAAAACGGCGTTTTCTGATGCACTCTGGAAAATGAATGCTGTGTGTTGTTCAAAGCTGGGAACAGAGTTTTTGGGCTCTGAGTGACTCCAAAAACCTTTTTCAGACATTCTCCTTTAAATTGAATGCTGAGCGATGTTGAAAACGTGGGAATCGTGTTTTTGCGCCTCTGAAAGTGTTGAAAACCGTGTTTCTGGCAATATAGTTGAAACTGCACGTTGGATGAAGTTAAAACCCGGGAATCGCGTTTTTGCGTTGTGATAGTGTAGAAAACGGCGTTTCTGATGCACTTCTGGAAATGAATGCTGTGTGTTGTTCAAAGCTGGGAACACAGTTTTTGGGCTTGGAGAGGGTGAAAATTGTGTTTCTGACAGTCTACTGAAATCTGAATGCTGAGCATTGTTCAAAGTTGAGAACAGAGTTTTTGGGCTCTGAGTGACTCCAAAACCTTTTCAGGCATTCTCCTTTAAATTGAATGCTGAGCGATGTTGAAAACGTGGGAATCGTGTTTTTGCGCTCTGAAAGTGTTGAAAACCGTTTTCTGGCAATATAGTTGAAACTGCACGTTGAATGATGTTAAAACCCAGGAATCGCGTTTTTGCGCTCTGAAAGTGTCGAAAACAGGGTTTCTCGCAATATCATTGAAACTGCACGCTGAATGATGTTAAAACCCGGGAATCGCGTTTTTGCGTTGTGAAAGTGTCGAAAACTGCGTTTCTGATGCACTTCTGGAAAATGAATGCTGTGTGTTGTTCAAAGCTGGGAACAGAGTTTTTGGGCTTGGAGAGTGTGAAAATTGTGTTTCTGACAGTCTACTGAAATCTGAATGCTGAGTGTTGTTCAAAGCTGAGAACAGAGTTTTTGGGCTCTGAGTGACTCCAAAAACCTTTTCAGGCATTCTCCTTTAAATTGAATGCTGAGCGATGTTGAAAACGTGGGTATCGTGTTTTGCGCTCTGAAAGTGTTGAAAACCGTGTTTTCTGGCAATATAGTTGAAACTGCACGCTGAATGATGTTAAAACCCAGGAATCGCGTTTTTGCGCTCTGAAAGTGTCGAAAACAGCTTTCTGATGCACTTCTGGAAAATGAGTGCTGTGTGTTTGTTCAAAGCTGGGAACAGAGTTTTTGGGCTTGGAGAGGGTGAAAATGTGTTTTCTGACTGTCTACTGAAATCTGAATGCTGAGTATTGTTCAAAGTTGAGAACAGAGTTTTTGGGCTCTGAGTGACTCCAAAAACCTTTCAGGCATTCTCCTTTAAATTGATTGCTGAGCGATGTTGAAAACGTGGGAATCGTGTTTTTGCGCTCTGAAAGTGTTGAAAACCGTTGTTTCTGGCAATATAGTTGAAACTGCACGTTGGATGAAGTTAAAACCCGGGAATCGCGTTTTTGCGTTGTGATAGTGTAGAAAACGGCGTTTCTGATGCACTTCTGGAAAATGAATGCTGTGTGTTGTTCAAAGCTGGGAACACAGTTTTTGGGCTTGAAGAGGGTGAAAATTGTGTTTTCTGACAGTCTACTGAAATCTGAATGCTGAGCATTGTTCAAAGTTGAGAACAGAGTTTTTGGGCTCTGAGTGACTCCAAAAACCTTTCCAGGCATTCTCCTTTAAATTGAATGCTGAGCGATGTTGAAAACGTGGGAATCGTGTTTTTGCGCTCTGAAAGTGTTGAAAACCGTGTTTCTGGCAATATAGTTGAAACTGCACGTTGAATGATGTTAAAACCCAGGAATCGCGTTTTTGCTCTCTGAAAGTGTCGAAAACAGGGTTTTTCGCAATATCATTGAAACTGCACGCTGAATGATGTTAAAACCCGGGAATCGCGTTTTTGCGTTGTGAAAGTATCGATAACTGCGTTTCTGATGCACTTCTGGAAAATGAATGCTGTGTGTTGTTCAAAGCTGGGAACAGAGTTTTTGGGCTTGGAGAGTGTGAAAATTGTGTTTCTGACAGTCTACTGAAATCTGAATGCTGAGTGTTGTTCAAAGCTGAGAACAGAGTTTTTGGGCTCTGAGTGACTCAAAAAACCTTTTCAGGCATTCTCCTTTAAATTGAATGCTGAGCGATGTTGAAAACGTGGGAATCGTGTTTTTGCGCTCTGAAAGTGTTGAAAACCGTGTTTCTGGCAATATAGATGAAACTGCACGTTGAATGATGTTAAAATACCAGGAATCGCGTTTTTGCGCTCTGAAAGTGTCGAAAACAGGGTTTCTCGCAATATCATTGAAACTGCACGCTGAATGATGTTAAAACCCGGGAATCGCGTTTTTGCGTTGTGAAAGTATCGATAACTGCGTTTCTGATGCACTTCTGGAAAATGAATGCTGTGTGTTGTTCAAAGCTGGGAACAGAGTTTTTGGGCTTGGAGAGTGTGAAAATTGTGTTTCTGACAGTCTACTGAAATCTGAATGCTGAGTGTTGTTCAAAGCTGAGAACAGAGTTTTTGGGCTCTGAGTGACTCCAAAAACCTTTTCAGGCATTCTCCTTTAAATTGAATGCTGAGCGATGTTGAAAACGTGGGAATCGTGTTTTGCGCTCTGAAAGTGTTGAAAACCGTGTTTCTGGCAATATAGTTGAAACTGCACGCTGAATGGTGTTAAAACCCAGGAATCGCGTTTTTTGCGCTCTGAAAGTGTCGAAAACAGCTTTTCTGATGCACTTCTGGAAAATGAGTGCTGTGTGTTGTTCAAAGCTGGGAACAGAGTTTTTGGGCTTGGAGAGGGTGAAAATTGTGTTTCTGACAGTCTACTGAAATCTGAATGCTGAGTATTGTTCAAGTTGAGAACAGAGTTTTTGGGCTCTGAGTGACTCCAAAAACCTTATCAGGCATTCTCCTTTAAATTGAATGCTGAGCGATGTTGAAAACGTGGGAATCGTGTTTTTTGCGCTCTGAAAGTGTTGAAAACCGTGTTCTGACAATATAGTTGAAACTGCACGTTGAATGATGTTAAAACCCAGGAATCGCGTTTTTGCGCTCTGAAAGTGTCGAAAACACGGTTTCTCGCAATATCATTGAAACTGCACGCTGAATGATGTTAAAACCCGGGAATCGCGTTTTTGCATTGTGAAAGTGTAGAAAACGGCGTTTTCTGATGCACTTCTGGAAAATGAGTGCTGTGTGTTGTTCAAAGCTGGGAACAGAGTTTTTGGGCTTGGAGAGTGTGAAAATTGTGTTTCTGACACTCTACTGAAATCTGAATGCTGAGTGTTGTTCAAAGCTGAGAACAGAGTTTTTGGGCTCTGAGTGACTCCAAAAACCTTTTCAGGCATTCTCCTTTAAATTGAACGCTGATCGATGTTGAAAACGTGGGAATCGTGTTTTTGCGCTCTGAAAGTGTTGAAAACCGTGTTTCTGGCAATATAGTTGAAAATGCACGTTGAATGATGTTAAAACCCAGGAATCGCGTTTTTGCGCTCTGAAAGTGTCGAAAACAGGGTTTCTCGCAATATCATTGAAACTGCACGCTGAATGATGTTAAAACCCGGGAATCGCGTTTTTTGCGTTGTGAAAGTGTAGAAAACGGCGTTTCTGATGCACTTCTGGAAAATGAATGCTGTGTGTTGTTCAAAGCTGGGAACAGAGTTTTTGGGCTCTGAGTGACTCCAAAAACCTTTTCAGACATTCTCCTTTAAATTGAATGCTGAGCGATGTTGAAAACGTGGGAATCGTGTTTTTGCGCTCTGAAAGTGTTGAAAACCGTGTTTCTGGCAATATAGTTGAAACTGCACGTTGAATGATGTTAAAACCCAGGAATCGCGTTTTTGCGCTCTGAAAGTGTCGAAAACAGGGTTTCTCGCAATATCATTGAAACTGCACGCTGAATGATGTTAAAACCCGGGAATCGCGTTTTTTGCGTTGTGAAAGTGTAGAAAACGGCGTTTCTGATGCACTTCTGGAAAATGAATGCTGTGTGTTGTTCAAAGCTGGGAACAGAGTTGTTGGGCTTGGAGAGTGTGAAAATTGTGTTTCTGACAGTCTACTGAAATCTGAATGCTGAGTGTTGTTCAAAAGCTGAGAACAGAGTTTTTGGGCTCTGAGTGACTCCAAAAACCTTTTCAGGCATTCTCCTTTAAATTGAATGCTGAGCGATGTTGAAAACGTGGGAATCGTGTTTTTGCGCTCTGAATTGTTTGAAAACCGTGTTTCTGGCAATATAGTTGAAACTGCACGTTGAATGATGTTAAAACCCAGGAATCGCGTTTTTGCGCTCTGAAAGTGTCGAAAACACGGTTTCTCGCAATATCATTGAAACTGCACGCTGAATGATGTTAAAACCCGGGAATCGCGTTTTTGCGTTGTGAAAGTGTAGAAAACGGCGTTTCTGATACACTTCTGGAAAATGAATGCTGTGTGTTGTTCAAAGCTGGGAACAGAGTTTTTGGGCTTGGAGAGTGTGAAAATTGTGTTTCTGACAGTCTACTGAAATCTGAATGCTGAGTGTTGTTCAAAGCTGGGAACAGAGTTTTTGGGCTCTGAGTGACTCCAAAAACCTTTTCAGACATTCTCCTTTAAATTGAATGCTGAGCGATGTTGAAAACGTGGGAATCGTGTTTTTGCGCTCTGAAAGTGTTGAAAACCGTGTTTCTGGCAATATAGTTGAAACTGCACGTTGGATGAAGTTAAAACCCGGGAATCGCGTTTTTGCGTTGTGATAGTGTAGAAAACGGCGTTTCTGATGCACTTCTGGAAAATGAATGCTGTGTGTTGTTCAAAGCTGGGAACAGAGTTTTTGGGCTTGGAGAGGGTGAAAATTGTGTTTCTGACAGTCTACTGAAATCTGAATGCTGAGTATTGTTCAAAGTTGAGAACAGAGTTTTTGGGCTCTGAGTGACTCCAAAAACCTTTTCAGGCATTCTCCTTTAAATTGAATGCTGATCGATGTTGAAACGTGGGAATCGTGTTTTTGCGCTCTGAAAGTGTTGAAAACCGTGTTTCTGGCAATATAGTTGAAAATGCACGTTGAATGATGTTTAAAACCCAGGAATCGCGTTTTTGCGCTCTGAAAGTGTCGAAAACAGCGTTTCTGATGCACTTCTGGAAAATGAATGCTGTGTGTTGTTCAAAGCTGGGAACAGAGTTTTTGGGCTTGGAGAGTGTGAAAATTGTGTTTCTGGCAGTCTACTGAAATCTGAATGCTGAGTGTTGTTCAAAGCTGAGAACAGAGTTTTTGGGCTCTGAGTGACTCCAAAAACCTTTTCAGGCATTCTCCTTTAAATTGAATGCTGAGCGATGTTGAAAACGTGGGAATCGCGTTTTTGCGCTCTGAAAGTGTTGAAAACCGTGTTTTCTGGCAATATAGTTGAAACTGCACGTTGAATGATGTTAAAACCCAGGAATCGCGTTTTTGCGCTCTGAAAGTGTCGAAAACACGGTTTCTCGCAATATCATTGAAACTGCACGCTGAATGATGTTAAAACCCGGGAATCGCGTTTTTGCGTTCTGAAAGTGTAGAAAACGGCGTTTCTGATGCACTTCTGGAAAATGAATGCTGTGTGTTGTTCAAAGCTGGGAACAGAGTTTTGGGCTTGGAGAGTGTGAAAATTGTGTTTCTGACAGTCTACTGAAATCTGAATGCTGAGTGTTGTTCAAAGCTGAGAACAGAGTTTTTGGGCTCTGAGTGACTCCAAAAACCTTTTCAGGCATTCTCCTTTAAATTGAATGCTGAGCGATGTTGAAAACGTGGGAATCGTGTTTTTGCGCTCTGAAAGTGTTGAAAACCGTGTTTCTGGCAATATAGTTGAAACTGCACGCTGAATGATGTTAAAACCCAGGAATCGCGTTTTTGCGCTCTGAAAGTGTCGAAAACAGGGTTTCTCGCAATATCATTGAAACTGCACGCTGAATGATGTTAAAACCCGGGAATCGCTGTTTTTGCGTTGTGAAAGTGTAGAAAACGGCGTTTCTGATGCACTTCTGGAAAATGAATGCTGTGTGTTGTTCAAAGCTGGGAACAGAGTTTTTGGGCTTGGAGAGTGTGAAAATTGTGTTTCTGACAGTCTACTGAAATCTGAATGCTGAGTGTTGTTCAAAGCTGAGAACAGAGTTTTTGGGCTCTGAGTGACTCCAAAAACCTTTTCTGGCATTCTCCTTTAAATTGAATGCTGAGCGATGTTGAAAACGTGGGAATCGTGTTTTTGCGCTCTGAAAGTGTTGAAAACCGTGTTTCTGGCAATATAGTTGAAACTGCACGCTGAATGATGTTAAAACCCAGGAATCGCGTTTTTGCGCTCTGAAAGTGTCGAAAACAGCTTTTCTGATGCACTTCTGGAAAATGAGTGCTGTGTGTTGTTCAAAGCTGGGAACAGAGTTTTTGGGCTTGGAGAGGGTGAAAATTGTGTTTCTGACAGTCTACTGAAATCTGAATGCTGAGTATTGTTCAAAGCTGAGAACAGAGTTTTTGGCTCTGAGTGACTCCAAAAACCTTTTCAGGCATTCTCCTTTAAATTGAATGCTGATCGATGTTGAAAACGTGGGAATCGTGTTTTTGCGCTCTGAAAGTGTTGAAAACCGTGTTTCTGGCAATATAGTTGAAAATGCACGTTGAATGATGTTAAAACCCAGGAATCGCGTTTTTGCGCTCTGAAAGTGTCGAAAACAGCGTTTCTGATGCACTTCTGGAAAATGAGTGCTGTGTGTTTTTCAAAGCTGGGAACAGAGTTTTTGGGCTTGGAGAGTGTGAAAATTGTGTTTCTGGCAATCTACTGAAATCTGAATGCTGAGTGTTGTTCAAAGCTGAGAACAGAGTTTTTGGGCTCTGAGTGACTCCAAAAACCTTTTCAGGCATTCTCCTTTAAATTGAATGCTGAGCGATGTTGAAAACGTGGGAATCGTGTTTTTGCGCTCTGAAAGTGTTGAAAACCGTGTTTCTGGCAATATAGTTGAAAGTGCACGTTGGATGAAGTTAAAACCCGGGAATCGCGTTTTTGCGTTGTGATAGTGTAGAAAACGGCGTTTCTGATGCACTCCTGAAAATGAATGCTGTGTGTTGTTCAAAGCTGGGAACAGAGTTTTTGGGCTTGGAGAGGGTGAAAATTGTGTTTCTGACAGTCTACTGAAATCTGAATGCTGATGTATTGTTCAAAGTTGAGAACAAAGTTTTTGGGCTCTGAGTGACTCCAAAAACCTTTCAGGCATTCTCCTTTAAATTGAATGCTGAGCGATGTTGAAAACGTGGGAATCGTGTTTTTGCGCTCCTGAAAGTGTTGAAAACCGTTGTTTCTGGCAATATAGTTGAAACTGCACGTTGAATGATGTTAAAACCCAGGAATCGCGTTTTTGCGCTCTGAAAGTTTCGAAAACAGGGTTTCTCGCAATATCATTGAAACTGCACGCTGAATGATGTTTAAAACCCGGGAATCGCGTTTTTGCGTTGTGAAAGTGTAGAAAACGGCGTTTTCTGATGCACTTCTGGAAAATGAATGCTGTGTGTTGTTCAAAGCTGGGAACACAGTTTTTGGGCTCTGAGTGACTCCAAAAACCTTTTCAGACATTCTCCTTTAAATTGATTGCTGAGCGATGTTGAAAACGTGGGAATCGTGTTTTTGCGCTCTGAAAGTGTTGAAAACCGTGTTTCTGGCAATATAGTTGAAACTGCACGTTGGATGAAGTTAAAACCCGGGAATCGCGTTTTTTGCGTTGTGATAGTTGTAGAAAACGGCGTTTCTGATGCACTTCTGGAAAATGAATGCTGTGTGTTGTTCAAAGCTGGGAACACAGTTTTTGGGATTGAAGAGGGTGAAAATTGTGTTTCTGACAGTCTACTGAAATCTGAATGCTGAGCATTGTTCAAAGTTGAGAACAGAGTTTTTGGGCTCTGAGTGACTCCAAAAACCTTTCCAGGCATTCTCCTTTAAATTGAATGCTGAGCGATGTTGAAAACGTGGGAATCGTGTTTTTGCGCTCTGAAAGTGTTGAAAACCGTGTTTCTGGCAATATAGTTGAAACTGCACGTTGAATGATGTTAAAACCCAGG
Organism: Megalops cyprinoides; assembly: GCF_013368585.1. NCBI lineage: Eukaryota > Metazoa > Chordata > Actinopteri > Elopiformes > Megalopidae > Megalops > Megalops cyprinoides. Next base: position 29,794 of record NW_023494623.1, on the reverse strand, counting down.
AATCGCGTTTTTGCTCTCTGAAAGTGTCGAAAACAGGGTTTTTCGCAATATCATTGAAACTCCACGCTGAATGATGTTAAAACCCGGGAATCGCGTTTTTGCGTTGTGAAAGTATCGATAACTGCGTTTCTGATGCACTTCTGGAAAATGAATGCTGTGTGTTGTTCAAAGCTGGGAACAGAGTTTTTTGGGCTTGGAGAGTGTGAAAATTGTGTTTCTGACAGTCTACTGAAATCTGAATGCTGAGTGTTGTTCAAAGCTGAGAACAGAGTTTTTGGGCTCTGAGTGACTCCAAAAACCTTTTCAGGCATTCTCCTTTAAATTGAATGCCTGAGCGATGTTGAAAACGTGGGAATCGTGTTTTTGCGCTCTGAAAGTGTTGAAAACCGTGTTTCTGGCAATATAGTTGAAACTGCACGCTGAATGATGTTAAAACCCAGGAATCGCGTTTTTGCGCTCTGAAGTGTCGAAAACAGCTTTTCTGATGCACTTCTGGAAAATGAGTGCTGTGTGTTGTTCAAAGCTGGGAACAGAGTTTTTGGGCTTGGAGAGGGTGAAAATTGTGTTTCTGACAGTCTACTGAAATCTGAATGCTGAGTATTGTTCAAAGTTGAGAACAGAGTTTTTGGGCTCTGAGTGACTCCAAAAACCTTATCAGGCATTCTCCTTTAAATTGAATGCTGAGCGATGTTGAAAACGTGGGAATCGTGTTTTTGCGCTCTGAAAGTGTTGAAAACCGTGTTTCTGACAATATAGTTGAAACTGCACGTTGAATGATGTTAAAACCCAGGAATCGCGTTTTTGCGCTCTGAAAGTGTCGAAAACACGGTTTCTCGCAATATCATTGAAACTGCACGCTGAATGATGTTAAAACCCGGGAATCGCGTTTTTGCGTTGTGAAAGTGTAGAAAACGGCGTTTCTGATGCACTTCTGGAAAATGAATGCTGTGTGTTGTTCAAAGCTGGGAACAGAGTTTTTGGGCTTGGAGAGTGTGAAAATTGTGTTTCTGACAGTCTACTGAAATCTGAATGCTGAGTGTTGTTCAAGCTGAGAACAGAGTTTTTGGGCTCTGAGTGACTCCAAAAACCTTTTCAGGCATTCTCCTTTAAATTGAATGCTGATCGATGTTGAAAACGTGGGAATCGTGTTTTTGCGCTCTGAAAGTGTTGAAAAACCGTGTTTCTGGCAATATAGTTGAAAATGCACGTTGAATGATGTTAAAACCAGGAATCGCGTTTTTGCGCTCTGAAAGTGTCGAAAACAGGGTTTCTCGCAATATCATTGAAACTGCACGCTGAATGATGTTAAAACCCGGGAATCGCGTTTTTGCGTTGTGAAAGTGTAGAAAACGGCGTTTCTGATGCACTTCTGGAAAATGAATGCTGTGTGTTGTTCAAAGCTGGTAACAGAGTTTTTGGGCTCTGAGTGACTCCAAAAACCTTTTCAGACATTCTCCTTTAAATTGAATGCTGAGCGATGTTGAAAACGTGGGAATCGTGTTTTTGCGCTCTGAAAGTGTTGAAAACCGTGTTCTGGCAATATAGTTGAAACTGCACGTTGAATGATGTTAAAACCCAGGAATCGCGTTTTTGCGCTCTGAAAGTGTCGAAAACAGGGTTTCTCGCAATATCATTGAAACTGCACGCTGAATGATGTTAAAACCCGGGAATCGCGTTTTTGCATTGTGAAAGTGTAGAAAACGGCGTTTCTGATGCACTTCTGGAAAATGAATGCTGTGTGTTGTTCAAAGCTGGGAACAGAGTTTTTGGGCTTGGAGAGTGTGAAAATTGTGTTTCTGACAGTCTACTGAAATCTGAATGCTGAGTGTTGTTCAAAGCTGAGAACAGAGTTTTTGGGCTCTGAGTGACTCCAAAAACCTTTTCAGGCATTCTCCTTTAAATTGAATGCTGATCGATGTTGAAAACGTGGGAATCGTGTTTTTGCGCTCTGAAAGTGTTGAAAACCGTGTTTCTGGCAATACAGTTGAAAATGCACGTTGAATGATGTTAAAACCCAGGAATCGCGTTTTTGCGCTCTGAAAGTGTCGAAAACAGGGTTTCTCGCAATATCATTGAAACTGCACACTGAATGATGTTAAAACCCGGGAATCGCGTTTTTGCGTTGTGAAAGTGTAGAAAACGGCGTTTCTGATGCACTTCTGGAAAATGAATGCTGTGTGTTGTTCAAAGCTGGGAACAGAGTTTTTGGGCTCTGAGTGACTCCAAAAACCTTTTCAGACATTCTCCTTTAAATTGAATGCTGAGCGATGTTGAAAACGTGGGAATCGTGTTTTTGTGCTCTGAAAGTGTTGAAAACCGTGTTTCTGGCAATATAGTTGAAACTGCACGTTGGATGAAGTTAAAACCCGGGAATCGCGTTTTTGCGTTGTGATAGTGTAGAAAACGGCGTTTCTGATGCACTTCTGGAAAATGAATGCTGTGTGTTGTTCAAAGCTGGGAACACAGTTTTTGGGCTTGGAGAGGGTGAAAATTGTGTTTCTGACAGTCTACTGAAATCTGAATGCTGAGCATTGTTCAAAGTTGAGAACAGAGTTTTTGGGCTCTGAGTGACTCCAAAAACCTTTTCAGGCATTCTCCTTTAAATTGAATGCTGAGCGATGTTGAAAACGTGGGAATCGTGTTTTTGCGCTCTGAAAGTGTTGAAAACCGTGTTTCTGGCAATATAGTTGAAACTGCACGTTGAATGATGTTAAAACCCAGGAATCGCGTTTTTGCGCTCTGAAAGTGTCGAAAACAGGGTTTCTCGCAATATCATTGAAACTGCACGCTGAATGATGTTAAAACCCGGGAATCGCGTTTTTTGCGTTGTGAAAGTGTCGAAAACTGCGTTTCTGATGCACTTCTGGAAAATGAATGCTGTGTGTTGTTCAAAGCTGGGAACAGAGTTTTTGGGCTTGGAGAGTGTGAAAATTGTGTTTCTGACAGTCTACTGAAATCTGAATGCTGAGTGTTGTTCAAAGCTGAGAACAGAGTTTTTGGGCTCTGAGTGACTCCAAAAACCTTTTCAGGCATTCTCCTTTAAATTGAATGCTGAGCGATGTTGAAAACGTGGGAATCGTGTTTTTGCGCTCTGAAAGTGTTGAAAACCGTGTTTCTGGCAATATAGTTGAAACTGCACGCTGAATGATGTTAAAACCCAGGAATCGCGTTTTTGCGCTCTGAAAGTGTCGAAAACAGCTTTCTGATGCACTTCTGGAAAATGAGTGCTGTGTGTTGTTCAAAGCTGGGAACAGAGTTTTTGGGCTTGGAGAGGGTGAAAATTGTGTTTCTGACAGTCTACTGAAATCTGAATGCTGAGTATTGTTCAAAGTTGAGAACAGAGTTTTTGGGCTCTGAGTGACTCCAAAAACCTTTCCAGGCATTCTCCTTTAAATTGATTGCTGAGCGATGTTGAAAACGTGGGAATCGTGTTTTTGCGCTCTGAAAGTGTTGAAAACCGTGTTTCTGGCAATATAGTTGAAACTGCACGTTGGATGAAGTTAAAACCCGGGAATCGCGTTTTTGCGTTGTGATAGTGTAGAAAACGGCGTTTCTGATGCACTTCTGGAAAATGAATGCTGTGTGTTGTTCAAAGCTGGGAACACAGTTTTTGGGCTTGAAGAGGGTGAAAATTGTGTTTCTGACAGTCTACTGAAATCTGAATGCTGAGCATTGTTCAAAGTTGAGAACAGAGTTTTTGGGCTCTGAGTGACTCCAAAAACCTTTCCAGGCATTCTCCTTTAAATTGAATGCTGAGCGATGTTGAAAACGTGGGAATCGTGTTTTTGCGCTCTGAAAGTGTTGAAAACCGTGTTTCTGGCAATATAGTTGAAACTGCACGTTGAATGATGTTAAAACCCAGGAATCGCGTTTTTGCTCTCTGAAAGTGTCGAAAACAGGGTTTTTCGCAATATCATTGAAACTGCACGCTGAATGATGTTAAAACCCGGGAATCGCGTTTTTGCGTTGTGAAAGTATCGATAACTGCGTTTCTGATGCACTTCTGGAAAATGAATGCTGTGTGTTGTTCAAAGCTGGGAACAGAGTTTTTGGGCTTGGAGAGTGTGAAAATTGTGTTTCTGACAGTCTACTGAAATCTGAATGCTGAGTGTTGTTCAAAGCTGAGAACAGAGTTTTTGGGGCTCTGAGTGACTCCAAAAACCTTTTCAGGCATTCTCCTTTAAATTGAATGCTGAGCGATGTTGAAAACGTGGGAATCGTGTTTTTGCGCTCTGAAAGTGTTGAAAACCGTGTTTCTGGCAATATAGTTGAAACTGCACGTTGAATGATGTTAAAACCCAGGAATCGCGTTTTGCGCTCTGAAAGTGTCGAAAACAGGGTTTCTCGCAATATCATTGAAACTGCACGCTGAATGATGTTAAAACCCGGGAATCGCGTTTTTGCGTTGTGAAAGTATCGATAACTGCGTTTCTGATGCACTTCTGGAAAATGAATGCTGTGTGTTGTTCAAAGCTGGGAACAGAGTTTTTGGGCTTGGAGAGTGTGAAAATTGTGTTTCTGACAGTCTACTGAAATCTGAATGCTGAGTGTTGTTCAAAGCTGAGAACAGAGTTTTTGGGCTCTGAGTGACTCCAAAAACCTTTTCAGGCATTCTCCTTTAAATTGAATGCTGAGCGATGTTGAAAACGTGGGAATCGTGTTTTTGCGCTCTGAAAGTGTTGAAAACCGTGTTTCTGGCAATATAGTTGAAACTGCACGCTGAATGGTGTTAAAACCCAGGAATCGCGTTTTTGCGCTCTGAAAGTGTCGAAAACAGCTTTTCTGATGCACTTCTGGAAAATGAGTGCTGTGTGTTGTTCAAAGCTGGGAACAGAGTTTTTGGGCTTGGAGAGGGTGAAAATTGTGTTTCTGACAGTCTACTGAAATCTGAATGCTGAGTATTGTTCAAAGTTGAGAACAGAGTTTTTGGGCTCTGAGTGACTCCAAAAACCTTATCAGGCATTCTCCTTTAAATTGAATGCTGAGCGATGTTGAAAACGTGGGAATCGTGTTTTTGCGCTCTGAAAGTGTTGAAAACCGTGTTTCTGACAATATAGTTGAAACTGCACGTTGAATGATGTTAAAACCCAGGAATCGCGTTTTTGCGCTCTGAAAGTGTCGAAAACACGGTTTCTCGCAATATCATTGAAACTGCACGCTGAATGATGTTAAAACCCGGGAATCGCGTTTTTGCGTTGTGAAAGTGTAGAAAACGGCGTTTCTGATGCACTTCTGGAAAATGAATGCTGTGTGTTGTTCAAAGCTGGGAACAGAGTTTTTGGGCTTGGAGAGTGTGAAAATTGTGTTTCTGACACTCTACTGAAATCTGAATGCTGAGTGTTGTTCAAAGCTGAGAACAGAGTTTTTGGGCTCTGAGTGACTCCAAAAACCTTTTCAGGCATTCTCCTTTAAATTGAACGCTGATCGATGTTGAAAACGTGGGAATCGTGTTTTTGCGCTCTGAAAGTGTTGAAAACCGTGTTTCTGGCAATATAGTTGAAAATGCACGTTGAATGATGTTAAAACCCAGGAATCGCGTTTTTGCGCTCTGAAAGTGTCGAAAACAGGGTTTCTCGCAATATCATTGAAACTGCACGCTGAATGATGTTAAAACCCGGGAATCGCGTTTTTGCGTTGTGAAAGTGTAGAAAACGGCGTTTCTGATGCACTTCTGGAAAATGAATGCTGTGTGTTGTTCAAAGCTGGGAACAGAGTTTTTGGGCTCTGAGTGACTCCAAAAACCTTTTCAGACATTCTCCTTTAAATTGAATGCTGAGCGATGTTGAAAACGTGGGAATCGTGTTTTTGCGCTCTGAAAGTGTTGAAAACCGTGTTTCTGGCAATATAGTTGAAACTGCACGTTGAATGATGTTAAAACCCAGGAATCGCGTTTTTGCGCTCTGAAAGTGTCGAAAACAGGGTTTCTCGCAATATCATTGAAACTGCACGCTGAATGATGTTAAAACCCGGGAATCGCGTTTTTGCGTTGTGAAAGTGTAGAAAACGGCGTTTCTGATGCACTTCTGGAAAATGAATGCTGTGTGTTGTTCAAAGCTGGGAACAGAGTTGTTGGGCTTGGAGAGTGTGAAAATTGTGTTTCTGACAGTCTACTGAAATCTGAATGCTGAGTGTTGTTCAAAGCTGAGAACAGAGTTTTTGGGCTCTGAGTGACTCCAAAAACCTTTTCAGGCATTCTCCTTTAAATTGAATGCTGAGCGATGTTGAAAACGTGGGAATCGTGTTTTTGCGCTCTGAAAGTGTTGAAAACCGTGTTTCTGGCAATATAGTTGAAACTGCACGTTGAATGATGTTAAAACCCAGGAATCGCGTTTTTGCGCTCTGAAAGTGTCGAAAACACGGTTTCTCGCAATATCATTGAAACTGCACGCTGAATGATGTTAAAACCCGGGAATCGCGTTTTTGCGTTGTGAAAGTGTAGAAAACGGCGTTTCTGATACACTTCTGGAAAATGAATGCTGTGTGTTGTTCAAAGCTGGGAACAGAGTTTTTGGGCTTGGAGAGTGTGAAAATTGTGTTTCTGACAGTCTACTGAAATCTGAATGCTGAGTGTTGTTCAAAGCTGGGAACAGAGTTTTTGGGCTCTGAGTGACTCCAAAAACCTTTTCAGACATTCTCCTTTAAATTGAATGCTGAGCGATGTTGAAAACGTGGGAATCGTGTTTTTGCGCTCTGAAAGTGTTGAAAACCGTGTTTCTGGCAATATAGTTGAAACTGCACGTTGGATGAAGTTAAACCCGGGAATCGCGTTTTTGCGTTGTGATAGTGTAGAAAACGGCGTTTCTGATGCACTTCTGGAAAATGAATGCTGTGTGTTGTTCAAAGCTGGGAACAGAGTTTTTGGGCTTGGAGAGGGTGAAAATTGTGTTTCTGACAGTCTACTGAAATCTGAATGCTGAGTATTGTTCAAAGTTGAGAACAGAGTTTTTGGGCTCTGAGTGACTCCAAAAACCTTTTCAGGCATTCTCCTTTAAATTGAATGCTGATCGATGTTGAAAACGTGGGAATCGTGGTTTTGCGCTCTGAAAGTGTTGAAAACCGTGTTTCTGGCAATATAGTTGAAAATGCACGTTGAATGATGTTAAAACCCAGGAATCGCGTTTTTGCGCTCTGAAAGTGTCGAAAACAGCGTTTCTGATGCACTTCTGGAAAATGAATGCTGTGTGTTGTTCAAAGCTGGGAACAGAGTTTTTGGGCTTGGAGAGTGTGAAAATTGTGTTTCTGGCAGTCTACTGAAATCTGAATGCTGAGTGTTGTTCAAAGCTGAGAACAGAGTTTTTGGGCTCTGAGTGACTCCAAAAACCTTTTCAGGCATTCTCCTTTAAATTGAATGCTGAGCGATGTTGAAAACGTGGGAATCGCGTTTTTGCGCTCTGAAAGTGTTGAAAACCGTGTTTCTGGCAATATAGTTGAAACTGCACGTTGAATGATGTTAAAACCCAGGAATCGCGTTTTTGCGCTCTGAAAGTGTCGAAAACACGGTTTCTCGCAATATCATTGAAACTGCACGCTGAATGATGTTAAAACCCGGGAATCGCGTTTTTGCGTTCTGAAAGTGTAGAAAACGGCGTTTCTGATGCACTTCTGGAAAATGAATGCTGTGTGTTGTTCAAAGCTGGGAACAGAGTTTTTGGGCTTGGAGAGTGTGAAAATTGTGTTTCTGACAGTCTACTGAAATCTGAATGCTGAGTGTTGTTCAAAGCTGAGAACAGAGTTTTTGGGCTCTGAGTGACTCCAAAAACCTTTTCAGGCATTCTCCTTTAAATTGAATGCTGAGCGATGTTGAAAACGTGGGAATCGTGTTTTTGCGCTCTGAAAGTGTTGAAAACCGTGTTTCTGGCAATATAGTTGAAACTGCACGCTGAATGATGTTAAAACCCAGGAATCGCGTTTTTGCGCTCTGAAAGTGTCGAAAACAGGGTTTCTCGCAATATCATTGAAACTGCACGCTGAATGATGTTAAAACCCGGGAATCGTGTTTTTGCGTTGTGAAAGTGTAGAAAACGGCGTTTCTGATGCACTTCTGGAAAATGAATGCTGTGTGTTGTTCAAAGCTGGGAACAGAGTTTTTGGGCTTGGAGAGTGTGAAAATTGTGTTTCTGACAGTCTACTGAAATCTGAATGCTGAGTGTTGTTCAAAGCTGAGAACAGAGTTTTTGGCCCTGAGTGACTCCAAAAACCTTTTCTGGCATTCTCCTTTAAATTGAATGCTGAGCGATGTTGAAAACGTGGGAATCGTGTTTTTGCGCTCTGAAAGTGTTGAAAACCGTGTTTCTGGCAATATAGTTGAAACTGCACGCTGAATGATGTTAAAACCCAGGAATCGCGTTTTTTGCGCTCTGAAAGTGTCGAAAACAGCTTTTCTGATGCACTTCTGGAAAATGAGTGCTGTGTGTTGTTCAAAGCTGGGAACAGAGTTTTTGGGCTTGGAGAGGGTGAAAATTGTGTTTCTGACAGTCTACTGAAATCTGAATGCTGAGTATTGTTCAAAGCTGAGAACAGAGTTTTTGGGCTCTGAGTGACTCCAAAAACCTTTTCAGGCATTCTCCTTTAAATTGAATGCTGATCGATGTTGAAAACGTGGGAATCGTGTTTTTGCGCTCTGAAAGTGTTGAAAACCGTGTTTCTGGCAATATAGTTGAAAATGCACGTTGAATGATGTTAAAACCCAGGAATCGCGTTTTTGCGCTCTGAAAGTGTCGAAAACAGCGTTTCTGATGCACTTCTGGAAAATGAGTGCTGTGTGTTTTTCAAAGCTGGGAACAGAGTTTTTGGGCTTGGAGAGTGTGAAAATTGTGTTTCTGGCAATCTACTGAAATCTGAATGCTGAGTGTTGTTCAAAGCTGAGAACAGAGTTTTTGGGCTCTGAGTGACTCCAAAAACCTTTTCAGGCATTCTCCTTTAAATTGAATGCTGAGCGATGTTGAAAACGTGGGAATCGTGTTTTTGCGCTCTGAAAGTGTTGAAAACCGTGTTTCTGGCAATATAGTTGAAAGTGCACGTTGGATGAAGTTAAAACCCGGGAATCGCGTTTTTGCGTTGTGATAGTGTAGAAAACGGCGTTTCTGATGCACTCCTGAAAATGAATGCTGTGTGTTGTTCAAAGCTGGGAACAGAGTTTTTGGGCTTGGAGAGGGTGAAAATTGTGTTTCTGACAGTCTACTGAAATCTGAATGCTGAGTATTGTTCAAAGTTGAGAACAAAGTTTTTGGGCTCTGAGTGACTCCAAAAACCTTTCCAGGCATTCTCCTTTAAATTGAATGCTGAGCGATGTTGAAAACGTGGGAATCGTGTTTTTGCGCTCTGAAAGTGTTGAAAACCGTGTTTCTGGCAATATAGTTGAAACTGCACGTTGAATGATGTTAAAACCCAGGAATCGCGTTTTTGCGCTCTGAAAGTTTCGAAAACAGGGTTTCTCGCAATATCATTGAAACTGCACGCTGAATGATGTTAAAACCCGGGAATCGCGTTTTTGCGTTGTGAAAGTGTAGAAAACGGCGTTTCTGATGCACTTCTGGAAAATGAATGCTGTGTGTTGTTCAAAGCTGGGAACACAGTTTTTGGGCTCTGAGTGACTCCAAAAACCTTTTCAGACATTCTCCTTTAAATTGATTGCTGAGCGATGTTGAAAACGTGGGAATCGTGTTTTTGCGCTCTGAAAGTGTTGAAAACCGTGTTTCTGGCAATATAGTTGAAACTGCACGTTGGATGAAGTTAAAACCCGGGAATCGCGTTTTTGCGTTGTGATAGTGTAGAAAACGGCGTTTCTGATGCACTTCTGGAAAATGAATGCTGTGTGTTGTTCAAAGCTGGGAACACAGTTTTTGGGATTGAAGAGGGTGAAAATTGTGTTTCTGACAGTCTACTGAAATCTGAATGCTGAGCATTGTTCAAAGTTGAGAACAGAGTTTTTGGGCTCTGAGTGACTCCAAAAACCTTTCCAGGCATTCTCCTTTAAATTGAATGCTGAGCGATGTTGAAAACGTGGGAATCGTGTTTTTGCGCTCTGAAAGTGTTGAAAACCGTGTTTCTGGCAATATAGTTGAAACTGCACGTTGAATGATGTTAAAACCCGGGAATCGCGTTTTTGCGTTGTGAAAGTGTAGAAAACGGCGTTTTCTGATGCACTTCTGGAAAATGAATGCTGTGTGTTGTTCAAAGCTGGGAACAGAGTTTTTGGGCTTGGAGGTGTGAAAATTGTGTTTCTGACAGTCTACTGAAATCTGAATGCTGAGTGTTGTTCAAAGCTGAGAACAGAGTTTTTGGGCTCTGAGTGACTCCAAAAACCTTTTCAGGCATTCTCCTTTAAATTGAATGCTGAGCGATGTTGAAAACGTGGGAATCGTGTTTTTGCGCTCTGAAAGTGTTGAAAACCGTGTTTCTGGCAATATAGTTGAAACTGCTCGTTGAATGATGTTAAAACCCAGGAATCGCGTTTTTGCGCTCTGAAAGTGTCGAAAACAGCTTTTCTGATGCACTTCTGGAAAATGAGTGCTGTGTGTTGTTCAAAGCTGGGAACAGAGTTTTTGGGCTTGGAGAGGGTGAAAATTGTGTTTCTGACAGTCTACTGAAATCTGAATGCTGAGTATTGTTCAAAGTTGAGAACAGAGTTTTTGGGCTCTGAGTGACTCCAAAAACCTTATCAGGCATTCTCCTTTAAATTGAATGCTGAGCGATGTTGAAAACGTGGGAATCGTGTTTTGCGCTCTGAAAGTGTTGAAAACCGTGTTTCTGACAATATAGTTGAAACTGCACGTTGAATGATGTTAAAACCCAGGAATCGCGTTTTTGCGCTCTGAAAGTGTCGAAAACACGGTTTCTCGCAATATCATTGAAACTGCACGCTGAATGATGTTAAAACCCGGGAATCGCGTTTTTGCGTTGTGAAAGTGTAGAAAACGGCGTTTCTGATGCACTTCTGGAAAATGAATGCTGTGTGTTGTTCAAAGCTGGGAACAGAGTTTTTGGGCTTGGAGAGTGTGAAAATTGTGTTTCTGACAGTCTACTGAAATCTGAATGCTGAGTGTTGTTCAAAGCTGAGAACAGAGTTTTTGGGCTCTGAGTGACTCCAAAAACCTTTTCAGGCATTCTCCTTTAAATTGAATGCTGATCGATGTTGAAAACGTGGGAATCGTGTTTTTGCGCTCTGAAAGTGTTGAAAACCGTGTTTCTGGCAATATAGTTGAAAATGCACGTTGAATGATGTTAAAACCCAGGAATCGCGTTTTTGCGCTCTGAAAGTGTCGAAAACAGGGTTTCTCGCAATATCATTGAAACTGCACGCTGAATGATGTTAAAACCCGGGAATCGCGTTTTTGCGTTGTGAAAGTGTAGAAAACGGCGTTTCTGATGCACTTCTGGAAAATGAATGCTGTGTGTTGTTCAAAGCTGGGAACAGAGTTTTTGGGCTCTGAGTGACTCCAAAAACCTTTTCAGACATTCTCCTTTAAATTGAATGCTGAGCGATGTTGAAAACGTGGGAATCGTGTTTTTGCGCTCTGAAAGTGTTGAAAACCGTGTTTCTGGCAATATAGTTGAAACTGCACGTTGAATGATGTTAAAACCCAGGAATCGCGTTTTTGCGCTCTGAAAGTGTCGAAAACAGGGTTTCTCGCAATATCATTGAAACTGCACGCTGAATGATGTTAAAACCCGGGAATCGCGTTTTTGCATTGTGAAAGTGTAGAAAACGGCGTTTCTGATGCACTTCTGGAAAATGAATGCTGTGTGTTGTTCAAAGCTGGGAACAGAGTTTTTGGGCTTGGAGAGTGTGAAAATTGTGTTTCTGACAGTCTACTGAAATCTGAATGCTGAGTGTTGTTCAAAGCTGAGAACAGAGTTTTTGGGCTCTGAGTGACTCCAAAAACCTTTTCAGGCATTCTCCTTTAAATTGAATGCTGATCGATGTTGAAAACGTGGGAATCGTGTTTTTGCGCTCTGAAAGTGTTGAAAACCGTGTTTCTGGCAATATAGTTGAAACTGCACGTTGAATGATGTTAAAACCCAGGAATCGCGTTTTTGCGCTCTGAAAGTGTCGAAAACACGGGTTTCTCGCAATATCATTGAAACTGCACGCTGAATGATGTTAAAACCCGGGAATCGCGTTTTTGCGTTGTGAAAGTGTAGAAAACTGCGTTTCTGATGCACTTCTGGAAAATGAATGCTGTGTGTTGTTCAAAGCTGGGAACAGAGTTTTTGGGCTTGGAGAGTGTGAAAATTGTGTTTCTGACAGTCTACTGAAATCTGAATGCTGAGTGTTGTTCAAAGCTGAGAACAGAGTTTTTGGGCTCTGAGTGACTCCAAAAACCTTTTCAGGCATTCTCCTTTAAATTGAATGCTGATCGATGTTGAAAACGTGGGAATCGTGTTTTTGCGCTCTGAAAGTGTTGAAAACCGTGTTTCTGGCAATATAGTTGAAACTGCACGTTGAATGATGTTAAAACCCAGGAATCGCGTTTTTGCGCTCTGAAAGTGTCGAAAACAGCGTTTCTGATGCACTTCTGGAAAATGAATGCTGTGTGTTGTTCAAAGCTGGGAACAGAGTTTTTGGGCTTGGAGAGTGTGAAAATTGTGTTTCTGGCAGTCTACTGAAATCTGAATGCTGTGTGTTGTTCAAAGCTGAGAACAGAGTTTTTCGGCTCTGAGTGACTCCAAAAACCTTTTCAGGCATTCTCCTTTAAATTGAATGCTGAGCGATGTTGAAAACGTGGGAATCGTGTTTTTGCGCCCTGAAAGTGTTGAAAACCGTGTTTCTGGCAATATAGTTGAAACTGCACGTTGAATGATGTTAAAACCCAGGAATCGCGTTTTTGCGCTCTGAAAGTTTCGAAAACAGGGTTTCTCGCAATATCATTGAAACTGCACGCTGAATGATGTTAAAACCCGGGAATCGCGTTTTTTGCGTTGTGAAAGTGTAGAAAACGGCGTTTCTGATGCACTTCTGGAAAATGAATGCTGTGTGTTGTTCAAAGCTGGGAACAGAGTTTTTGGGCTCTGAGTGACTCCAAAAACCTTTTCAGACATTCTCCTTTAAATTGATTGCTGAGCGATGTTGAAAACGTGGGAATCGTGTTTTTGCGCTCTGAAAGTGTTGAAAACCGTGTTTCTGGCAATATAGTTGAAACTGCACGTTGGATGAAGTTAAAACCCGGGAATCGCGTTTTTGCGTTGTGATAGTGTAGAAAACGGCGTTTCTGATGCACTTCTGGAAAATGAATGCTGTGTGTTGTTCAAAGCTGGGAACACAGTTTTTGGGCTTGGAGAGGGTGAAAATTGTGTTTCTGACAGTCTACTGAAATCTGAATGCTGAGTGTTGTTCAAAGCTGAGAACAGAGTTTTTGGGCTCTGAGTGACTCCAAAAACCTTTCCAGGCATTCTCCTTTAAATTGAATGCTGAGCGATGTTGAAAACGTGGGAATCGTGTTTTTGCGCTCTGAAAGTGTTGAAAACCGTGTTTCTGGCAATATAGTTGAAACTGCACGTTGAATGATGTTAAAACCCAGGAATCGCGTTTTTGCGCTCTGAAAGTGTCGAAAACAGGGTTTCTCGCAATATCATTGAAACTGCACGCTGAATGATGTTAAAACCCGGGAATCGCGTTTTTGCGCTCTGAAAGTGTCGAAAACTGCGTTTCTGATGCACTTCTGGAAAATGAATGCTGTGTGTTGTTCAAAGCTGGGAACAGAGTTTTTGGGCTTGGAGAGTGTGAAAATTGTGTTTCTGACAGTCTACTGAAATCTGAATGCTGAGTGTTGTTCAAAGCTGAGAACAGAGTTTTTGGGCTCTGAGTGACTCCAAAAACCTTTTCAGGCATTCTCCTTTAAATTGAATGCTGAGCGATGTTGAAAACGTGGGAATCGTGTTTTTGCGCTCTGAAAGTGTTGAAAACCGTGTTTTCTGGCAATATAGTTGAAACTGCACGCTGAATGATGTTAAAACCCAGGGAATCGCGTTTTTGCGCTCTGAAAGTGTCGAAAACAGCTTTTCTGATGCACTTCTGGAAAATGAGTGCTGTGTGTTGTTCAAAGCTGGGAACAGAGTTTTTGGGCTTGGAGAGGGTGAAAATTGTGTTTCTGACAGTCTACTGAAATCTGAATGCTGAGTATTGTTCAAAGTTGAGAACAGAGTTTTTGGGCTCTGAGTGACTCCAAAAACCTTTCCAGGCATTCTCCTTTAAATTGAATGCTGAGCGATGTTGAAAACGTGGGAATCGTGTTTTTTGCGCTCTGAAAGTGTTGAAAACCGTGTTTCTGGCAATATAGTTGAAACTGCACGTTGAATGATGTTAAAACCCGGGAATCGCGTTTTTGCGTTGTGAAAGTGTAGAAAACGGCGTTTCTGATGCACTTCTGGAAAATGAATGCTGTGTGTTGTTCAAAGCTGGGAACAGAGTTTTTGGGCTTGGAGAGTGTGAAAATTGTGTTTCTGACAGTCTACTGAAATCTGAATGCTGAGTGTTGTTCAAAGCTGAGAACAGAGTTTTTGGGCTCTGAGTGACTCCAAAAACCTTTTCAGGCATTCTCCTTTAAATTGAATGCTGATCGATGTTGAAAACGTGGGAATCGTGTTTTTGCGCTCTGAAAGTGTTGAAAACCGTGTTTCTGGCAATATAGTTGAAAATGCTCGTTGAATGATGTTAAAACCCAGGAATCGCGTTTTTGCGCTCTGAAAGTGTCGAAAACACGGTTTCTCGCAATATCATTGAAACTGCACGCTGAATGATGTTAAAACCCGGGAATCGCGTTTTTGCGTTGTGAAAGTGTAGAAAACGGCGTTTCTGATGCACTTCTGGAAAATGAATGCTGTGTGTTGTTCAAAGCTGGGAACAGAGTTTTTGGGCTTGGAGAGTGTGAAAATTGTGTTTCTGACAGTCTACTGAAATCTGAATGCTGAGTGTTGTTCAAAGCTGAGAACAGAGTTTTTGGGCTCTGAGTGACTCCAAAAACCTTTTCAGGCATTCTCCTTTAAATTGAATGCTGAGCGATGTTGAAAACGTGGGAATCGTGTTTTTGCGCTCTGAAAGTGTTGAAAACCGTGTTTCTGGCAATATAGTTGAAACTGCACGTTGAATGATGTTAAAACCCAGGAATCGCGTTTTTGCGCTCTGAAAGTGTCGAAAACACGGTTTCTCGCAATATCATTGAAACTGCACGCTGAATGATGTTAAAACCCGGGAATCGCGTTTTTGCGTTGTGAAAGTGTAGAAAACGGCGTTTCTGATGCACTTCTGGAAAATGAATGCTGTGTGTTGTTCAAAGCTGGGAACAGAGTTTTTGGGCTTGGAGAGTGTGAAAATTGTGTTTCTGACAGTCTACTGAAATCTGAATGCTGAGTGTTGTTCAAAGCTGAGAACAGAGTTTTTGGGCTCTGAGTGACTCCAAAAACCTTTTCAGGCATTCTCCTTTAAATTGAATGCTGATCGATGTTGAAAACGTGGGAATCGTGTTTTTGCGCTCTGAAAGTGTTGAAAACCGTGTTTCTGGCAATACAGTTGAAAATGCACGTTGAATGATGTTAAAACCCAGGAATCGCGTTTTTTGCGCTCTGAAAGTGTCGAAAACAGGGTTTCTCGCAATATCATTGAAACTGCACACTGAATGATGTTAAAACCCGGGAATCGCGTTTTTGCGTTGTGAAAGTGTAGAAAACGGCGTTTCTGATGCACTTCTGGAAAATGAATGCTGTGTGTTGTTCAAAGCTGGGAACAGAGTTTTTGGGCTCTGAGTGACTCCAAAAACCTTTTCAGACATTCTCCTTTAAATTGAATGCTGAGCGATGTTGAAAACGTGGGAATCGTGTTTTTGCGCTCTGAAAGTGTTGAAAACCGTGTTTCTGGCAATATAGTTGAAACTGCACGTTGGATGAAGTTAAAACCCGGGAATCGCGTTTTTGCGTTGTGATAGTGTAGAAAACGGCGTTTCTGATGCACTTCTGGAAAATGAATGCTGTGTGTTGTTCAAAGCTGGGAACACAGTTTTTGGGCTTGGAGAGGGTGAAAATTGTGTTTCTGACAGTCTACTGAAATCTGAATGCTGAGCATTGTTCAAAGTTGAGAACAGAGTTTTTGGGCTCTGAGTGACTCCAAAAACCTTTTCAGGCATTCTCCTTTAAATTGAATGCTGAGCGATGTTGAAAACGTGGGAATCGTGTTTTTGCGCTCTGAAAGTGTTGAAAACCGTGTTTCTGGCAATATAGTTGAAACTGCACGTTGAATGATGTTAAAACCCAGGAATCGCGTTTTTGCGCTCTGAAAGTGTCGAAAACAGGGTTTCTCGCAATATCATTGAAACTGCACGCTGAATGATGTTAAAACCCGGGAATCGCGTTTTTGCGTTGTGAAAGTGTCGAAAACTGCGTTTCTGATGCACTTCTGGAAAATGAATGCTGTGTGTTGTTCAAAGCTGGGAACAGAGTTTTTTGGGCTTGGAGAGTGTGAAAATTGTGTTTCTGACAGTCTACTGAAATCTGAATGCTGAGTGTTGTTCAAAGCTGAGAACAGAGTTTTTGGGCTCTGAGTGACTCCAAAAACCTTTTCAGGCATTCTCCTTTAAATTGAATGCTGAGCGATGTTGAAAACGTGGGAATCGTGTTTTTTGCGCTCTGAAAGTGTTGAAAACCGTGTTTCTGGCAATATAGTTGAAACTGCACGCTGAATGATGTTAAAACCCAGGAATCGCGTTTTTGCGCTCTGAAAGTGTCGAAAACAGCTTTCTGATGCACTTCTGGAAAATGAGTGCTGTGTGTTGTTCAAAGCTGGGAACAGAGTTTTTGGGCTTGGAGAGGGTGAAAATTGTGTTTCTGACAGTCTACTGAAATCTGAATGCTGAGTATTGTTCAAAGTTGAGAACAGAGTTTTTGGGCTCTGAGTGAACTCAAAAACCTTTCCAGGCATTCTCCTTTAAATTGAATGCTGAGCGATGTTGAAAAACGTGGGAATCGTGTTTTTGCGCTCTGAAAGTGTTGAAAACCGTGTTTCTGGCAATATAGTTGAAAACTGCACGCTGAATGATGTTAAAACCCGGGAATCGCGTTTTTGCGTTGTGAAAGTGTAGAAAACGGCGTTTCTGATGCACTTCTGGAAAATGAATGCTGTGTGTTGTTCAAAGCTGGGAACAGAGTTTTTGGGCTTGGAGAGTGTGAAAATTGTGTTTCTGACAGTCTACTGAAATCTGAATGCTGAGTGTTGTTCAAAGCTGAGAACAGAGTTTTTGGGCTCTGAGTGACTCCAAAAACCTTTTCAGGCATTCATTCTTTAAATTGAAATGCTGAGCGATGTTGAAAACGTGGGAATCGTGTTTTTTGCGCTCTGAAAGTGTTGAAAACCGTGTTTCTGGCAATATAGTTGAAACTGCACGTTGGATGAAGTTAAAACCCGGGAATCGCGTTTTTTGCGTTGTGATAGTGTAGAAAACGGCGTTTCTGATGCACTTCTGGAAAATGAATGCTGTGTGTTGTTCAAAGCTGGGAACAGAGTTTTTGGGCTTGGAGAGGGTGAAAATTGTGTTTCTGACAGTCTACTGAAATCTGAATGCTGAGTATTGTTCAAAGCTTTAGAACAGAGTTTTTTGGGCTCTGAGTGACTCCAAAAACCTTTTCAGGCATTCTCCTTTAAATTGAATGCTGATCGATGTTGAAAACGTGGGAATCGTGGTTTTTGCGCTCTGAAAGAGTGTGAAAACCGTGTTTCTGGCAATATAGTTGAAAATGCACGTTGAATGATGTTAAAACCCAGGAATCGCGTTTTTGCGCTCTGAAAGTGTCGAAAACAGCGTTTCTGATGCACTTCTGGAAAATGAATGCTGTGTGTTGTTCAAAGCTGGGAACAGAGTTTTTGGGCTTGGAGAGTGTGAAAATTGTGTTTCTGGCAGTCTACTGAAATCTGAATGCTGAGTGTTGTTTCAAAGCTGAGAACAGAGTTTTTGGGCTCTGAGTGACTCCAAAAACCTTTTCAGGCATTCTCCTTTAAATTGAATGCTGAGCGATGTTGAAAACGTGGGAATCGCGTTTTTGCGCTCTGAAAGTGTTGAAAACCGTGTTTCTGGCAATATAGTTGAAACTGCACGTTGAATGATGTTAAAACCCAGGAATCGCGTTTTTTGCGCTCTGAAAGTGTCGAAAACACGGTTTCTCGCAATATCATTGAAACTGCACGCTGAATGATGTTTAAAACCCGGGAATCGCGTTTTTGCGTTCTGAAAGTGTAGAAAACGGCGTTTCTGATGCACTTCTGGAAAATGAATGCTGTGTGTTGTTCAAAGCTGGGAACAGAGTTTTTGGGCTTGGAGAGTGTGAAAATTGTGTTTCTGACAGTCTACTGAAATCTGAATGCTGAGTGTTGTTCAAAGCTGAGAACAGAGTTTTTGGGCTCTGAGTGACTCCAAAAACCTTTTCAGGCATTCTCCTTTAAATTGAATGCTGAGCGATGTTGAAAACGTGGGAATCGTGTTTTTGCGCTCTGAAAGTGTTGAAAACCGTGTTTCTGGCAATATAGTTGAAACTGCACGCTGAATGATGTTAAAACCCAGGAATCGCGTTTTTGCGCTCTGAAAGTGTCGAAAACAGGGTTTCTCGCAATATCATTGAAACTGCACGCTGAATGATGTTAAAACCCGGGAATCGTGTTTTTGCGTTGTGAAAGTGTAGAAAACGGCGTTTCTGATGCACTTCTGGAAAATGAATGCTGTGTGTTGTTCAAAGCTGGGAACAGAGTTTTTGGGCTTGGAGAGTGTGAAAATTGTGTTTCTGACAGTCTACTGAAATCTGAATGCTGAGTGTTGTTCAAAGCTGAGAACAGAGTTTTTGGCCC
Source organism: Megalops cyprinoides (assembly GCF_013368585.1). Lineage (NCBI taxonomy): Eukaryota > Metazoa > Chordata > Actinopteri > Elopiformes > Megalopidae > Megalops > Megalops cyprinoides. The sequence continues at coordinate 10,971 of NW_023494623.1, read as the reverse complement.
TGAGTGACTCCAAAAACCTTTTCTGGCATTCTCCTTTAAATTGAATGCTGAGCGATGTTGAAAACGTGGGAATCGTGTTTTTGCGCTCTGAAAGTGTTGAAAACCGTGTTTCTGGCAATATAGTTGAAACTGCACGCTGAATGATGTTAAAACCCAGGAATCGCGTTTTTTGCGCTCTGAAAGTGTCGAAAACAGCTTTTCTGATGCACTTTCTGGAAAATGAGTGCTGTGTGTGTTGTTCAATAGCTGGGAACAGAGTTTTTGGGCTTGGAGAGGGTGAAAATTGTGTTTTCTGACAGTCTACTGAAATCTGAATGCTGAGTATTGTTCAAAGCTGAGAACAGAGTTTTGGGGCTCTGAGTGACTCCAAAAACCTTTTCAGGCATTCTCCTTTAAATTGAATGCTGATCGATGTTGAAAACGTGGGAATCGTGTTTTTGCGCTCTGAAAGTGTTGAAAACCGTGTTTCTGGCAATATAGTTGAAAATGCACGTTGAATGATGTTAAAACCAGGAATCGCGTTTTTGCGCTCTGAAAGTGTCGAAAACAGCGTTTCTGATGCACTTCTGGAAAATGAGTGCTGTGTGTTGTTCAAAGCTGGGAACAGAGTTTTTGGGCTTGGAGAGTGTGAAAATTGTGTTTCTGGCAATCTACTGAAATCTGAATGCTGAGTGTTGTTCAAAGCTGAGAACAGAGTTTTTGGGCTCTGAGTGACTCCAAAAACCTTTTTCAGGCATTCTCCTTTAAATTGAATGCTGAGCGATGTTGAAAACGTGGGAATCGTGTTTTTGCGCTCTGAAAGTGTTGAAAACCGTGTTTCTGGCAATATAGTTGAAAGTGCACGTTGGATGAAGTTAAAACCCGGGAATCGCGTTTTTGCGTTGTGATAGTGTAGAAAACGGCGTTTCTGATGCACTCCTGGAAAATGAATGCTGTGTGTTGTTCAAAGCTGGGAACAGAGTTTTTGGGCTTGGAGAGGGTGAAAATTGTGTTTCTGACAGTCTACTGAAATCTGAATGCTGAGTATTGTTCAAAGTTGAGAACAAAGTTTTTGGGCTCTGAGTGACTCCAAAAACCTTTCCACGCATTCTCCTTTAAAATTGAATGCTGAGCGATGTTGAAAACGTGGGAATCGTGTTTTTGCGCTCTGAAAGTGTTGAAAAACCGTGTTTCTGGCAATATAGTTGAAACTGCACGTTGAATGATGTTAAAACCCAGGAATCGCGTTTTGCGCTCTGAAAGTTTCGAAAACAGGGTTTCTCGCAATATCATTGAAACTGCACGCTGAATGATGTTAAAACCCGGGAATCGCGTTTTTGCGTTGTGAAAGTGTAGAAAACGGTGTTTCTGATGCACTTCTGGAAAATGAATGCTGTGTGTTGTTCAAAGCTGGGAACAGAGTTTTTGGGCTCTGAGTGACTCCAAAAACCTTTTCAGACATTCTCCTTTAAATTGATTGCTGAGCGATGTTGAAAACGTGGGAATCGTGTTTTTGCGCTCTGAAAGTGTTGAAAACCGTGTTTCTGGCAATATAGTTGAAACTGCACGTTGGATGAAGTTAAAACCCGGGAATCGCGTTTTTGCGTTTGTGATAGTGTAGAAACGGCGTTTCTGATGCACTTCTGGAAAATGAATGCTGTGTGTTGTTCAAAGCTGGGAACACAGTTTTTGGGATTGAAGAGGGTGAAAATTGTGTTTCTGACAGTCTACTGAAATCTGAATGCTGAGCATTGTTCAAAGTTGAGAACAGAGTTTTTGGGCTCTGAGTGACTCCAAAAACCTTTCCAGGCATTCTCCTTTAAATTGAATGCTGAGCGATGTTGAAAACGTGGGAATCGTGTTTTTGCGCTCTGAAAGTGTTGAAAACCGTGTTTCTGGCAATATAGTTGAAACTGCACGTTGAATGATGTTAAAACCCAGGAATCGCGTTTTTGCTCTCTGAAAGTGTCGAAAACAGGGTTTTTCGCAATATCATTGAAACTCCACGATGAATGATGTTAAAACCCGGGAATCGCGTTTTTGCGTTGTGAAAGTATCGATAAATGCGTTTCTGATGCACTTCTGGAAAATGAATGCTGTGTGTTGTTCAAAGCTGGGAACAGAGTTTTTGGGCTTGGAGAGTGTGAAAATTGTGTTTCTGACAGTCTACTGAAATCTGAATGCTGAGTGTTGTTCAAAGCTGAGAACAGAGTTTTGGGCTCTGAGTGACTCCAAAAACCTTTTCAGGCATTCTCCTTTAAATTGAATGCTGAGCGATGTTGAAAACGTGGGAATCGTGTTTTTGCGCTCTGAAAGTGTTGAAAACCGTGTTTTTCTGGCTATATAGTTGAAACTGCACGCTGAATGGTGTTAAAACCCAGGAATCGCGTTTTTGCGCTCTGAAAGTGTCGAAAACACGGTTTCCTCGCAATATCATTGAAACTGCACGCTGAATGATGTTAAAACCCGGGAATCGCGTTTTTGCGTTGTGAAAGTGTAGAAAACGGCGTTTCTGATGCACTTCTGGAAAATGAATGCTGTGTGTTGTTCAAAGCTGGGAACAGAGTTTTTGGGCTTGGAGAGTGTGAAAATTGTGTTTCTGACAGTCTACTGAAATCTGAATGCTGAGTGTTGTTCAAAGCTGAGAACAGAGTTTTTGGGCTCTGAGTGACTCCAAAAACCTTTTGCAGGCATTCTCCTTTAAATTGAATGCTGATCGATGTTGAAAACGTGGGAATCGTGTTTTTGCGCTCTGAAAGTGTTGAAAACCGTGTTTCTGGCAATATAGTTGAAAATGCACGTTGAATGATGTTAAAACCCAGAATCGCGTTTTTGCGCTCTGAAAGTGTCGAAAACAGGGTTTCTCGCAATATCATTGAAACTGCACGCTGAATGATGTTAAAACCCGGGAATCGCGTTTTTGCGTTGTGAAAGTGTAGAAAACGGCGTTTCTGATGCACTTCTGGAAAATGAATGCTGTGTGTTGTTCAAAGCTGGGAACAGAGTTTTTGGGCTCTGAGTGACTCCAAAAACCCTTTTCAGACATTCTCCTTTAAATTGAATGCTGAGCGATGTTGAAACGTGGGAATCGTGTTTTTGCGCTCTGAAAGTGTTGAAAACCGTGTTTCTGGCAATATAGTTGAAACTGCACGTTGAATGATGTTAAAACCCAGGAATCGCGTTTTGCGCTCTGAAGTGTCGAAAACAGGGTTTCTCGCAATTCATTGAAACTGCACGCTGAATGATGTTAAAACCCGGGAATCGCGTTTTTGCATTGTGAAAGTGTAGAAAACGGCGTTTCTGATGCACTTCTGGAAAATGAATGCTGTGTGTTGTTCAAAGCTGGGAACAGAGTTTTTGGGCTTGGAGAGTGTGAAAATTGTGTTTCTGACAGTCTACTGAAATCTGAATGCTGAGTGTTGTTCAAAGCTGGGAAACAGAGTTTTTGGGCTCTGAGTGACTCCAAAACCTTTTTCAGACATTCTCCTTTAAATTGAATGCTGAGCGATGTTGAAAACGTGGGAATCGTGTTTTTGCGCTCTGAAAGTGTTGAAAACCGTGTTTCTGGCAATATAGTTGAAACTGCACGTTGGATGAAGTTAAAACCCGGGAATCGCGTTTTTTGCGTGTGATAGTGTAGAAAACGGCGTTTCTGATGCACTTCTGGAAAATGAATGCTGTGTGTTGTTCAAAGCTGGAACAGAGTTTTTGGGCTTGGAGAGGGTGAAAATTGTGTTTCTGACAGTCTACTGAAATCTGAATGCTGAGTATTGTTCAAAGTTGAGAACAGAGTTTTTGGGCTCTGAGTGACTCCAAAAACCTTTTCAGGCATTCTCCTTTAAATTGAATGCTGAGCGATGTTGAAAACGTGGGAATCGTGTTTTTGCGCTCTGAAAGTGTTGAAAACCGTGTTTCTGGCAATATAGTTGAAACTGCACGTTGAATGATGTTAAAACCCAGGAATCGCGTTTTTTGCGCTCTGAAAGTGTCGAAAACAGGGTTTCTCGCAATATCATTGAAACTGCACGCTGAATGATGTTAAAACCCGGGAATCGCGTTTTTGCGTTGTGAAAGTGTAGAAAACGGCGTTTCTGATGCACTTCTGGAAAATGAATGCTGTGTGTTGTTCAAAGCTGGGAACAGAGTTTTTGGGCTCTGAGTGACTCCAAAAACCTTTTCAGACATTCTCCTTTAAATTGAATGCTGAGCGATGTTGAAAACGTGGGAATCGTGTTTTTGCGCTCTGAAAGTGTTGAAAACCGTGTTTCTGGCTATATAGTTGAAACTGCACGTTGAATGATGTTAAAACCCAGGAATCGCGTTTTTGCGCTCTGAAAGTGTCGAAAACAGGGTTTCTCGCAATATCATTGAAACTGCACGCTGAAATGATGTTAAAACCCGGGAATCGCGTTTTTGCGTTGTGAAAGTGTCGAAAACTGCGTTCTGATGCACTTCTGGAAAATGAATGCTGTGTGTTGTTCAAAGCTGGGAACAGAGTTTTTGGGCTTGGAGAGTGTGAAAATTGTGTTTCTGACAGTCTACTGAAATCTGAATGCTGAGTGTTGTTCAAAGCTGAGAACAGAGTTTTTGGGCTCTGAGTGACTCCAAAAACCTTTTCAGGCATTCTCCTTTAAATTGAATGCTGAGCGATGTTGAAAACGTGGGAATCGTGTTTTTGCGCTCTGAAGTGTTGAAAACCGTGTTTCTGGCAATATAGTTGAAACTGCACGCTGAATGATGTTAAAACCCAGGAATCGCGTTTTTGCGCTCTGAAAGTGTCGAAAACAGCGTTTCTGATGCACTTCTGTAAAATGAGTGCTGTGTGTTGTTCAAAGCTGGGAACAGAGTTTTTGGGCTTGGAGAGTGTGAAAATTGTGTTTCTGGCAGTCTACTGAAATCTGAATGCTGAGTGTTGTTCAAAGCTGAGAACAGAGTTTTTGGGCTCTGAGTGACTCCAAAAACCTTTTCAGGCATTCTCCTTTAAATTGAATGCTGAGCGATGTTGAAAACGTGGGAATCGTGTTTTTCGCTCTGAAAGTGTTGAAAACCGTGTTTCTGGCAATATAGTTGAAACTGCACGTTGAATGATGTTAAAACCCAGGAATCGCGCTTTTGCGCTCTGAAAGTGTCGAAAACAGGGTTTCTCGCAATATCATTGAAACTGCACGCTGAATGATGTTAAAACCCGGGAATCGCGTTTTTGCGTTGTGAAAGTGTAGAAAACGGCGTTTCTGATGCACTTCTGGAAAATGAATGCTGTGTGTGGTCAAAGCTGGGAACAGAGTTTTTGGGCTTGGAGAGTGTGAAAATTGTGTTTCTGACAGTCTACTGAAATCTGAATGCTGAGTGTTGTTCAAAGCTGAGAACAGAGTTTTTTGGGCTCTGAGTGACTCCAAAAACCTTTTCAGGCATTCTCCTTTAAATTGAATGCTGAGCGATGTTGAAAACGTGGGAATCGTGTTTTTGCGCTCTGAAAGTGTTGAAAACCGTGTTTCTGGCAATATAGTTGAAACTGCACGCTGAATGATGTTGAAACCCAGGAATCGCGTTTTTGCGCTCTGAAAGTGTCGAAAACAGCGTTTCTGATGCACTTCTGGAAAATGAATGCTGTGTGTTGTTCAAAGCTGGGAACAGAGTTTTTGGGCTTGGAGAGTGTGAAAATTGTGTTTCTGGCAGTCTACTGAAATCTGAATGCTGAGTGTTGTTCAAAGCTGAGAACAGAGTTTTTGGGCTCTGAGTGACTCCAAAAACCTTTTCAGGCATTCTCCTTTAAATTGAATGCTGATCGATGCTGAAAACGTGGGAATCGTGTTTTTGCGCTCTGAAAGTGTTGAAAACCGTGTTTCTGGCAATATAGTTGAAAATGCACGTTGAATGATGTTAAAACCCAGGAATCGCGTTTTTGCGCTCTGAAAGTGTCGAAAACAGCGTTTCTGATGCACTTCTGGAAAAGGACTGCTGTGTGTTGTTCAAAGCTGGGAACAGAGTTTTTGGGCTTGGAGAGTGTGAAAATTGTGTTTCTGGCAGTCTACTGAAATCTGAATGCTGTGTGTTGTTCAAAGCTGAGAACAGAGTTTTTCGGCTCTGAGTGACTCCAAAAAACCTTTTCAGGCATTCTCCTTTAAATTGAATGCTGAGCGATGTTGAAAACGTGGGAATCGTGTTTTTGCGCCCTGAAAGTGTTGAAACCGTGTTTCTGGCAATATAGTTGAAACTGCACGTTGAATGATGTTAAAACCCAGGAATCGCGTTTTTGCGCTCTGAAAGTTTCGAAAACAGGGTTTCTCGCAATATCATTGAAACTGCACGCTGAATGATGTTAAAACCCGGGAATCGCGTTTTTGCGTTGTGAAAGTGTAGAAAACGGCGATTCTGATGCACTTCTGGAAAATGAATGCTGTGTGTTGTTCAAAGCTGGGAACAGAGTTTTTTGGGCTCTGAGTGACTCCAAAAACCTTTTCAGACATTTCTCCTTTAAATTGATTGCTGAGCGATGTTGAAAACGTGGGAATCGTGTTTTTGCGCTCTGAAAGTGTTGAAAACCGTGTTTCTGGCAATATAGTTGAAACTGCACGTTGGATGAAGTTAAAACCCGGGAATCGCGTTTTTGCGTTGTGATAGTGTAGAAAACGGCGTTTTCTGATGCACTTCTGGAAAATGAATGCTGTGTGTTGTTCAAAGCTGGGAAACAGAGTTTTTGGGCTTGGAGAGGGTGAAAATTGTGTTTCTGACAGTCTACTGAAATCTGAATGCTGAGTGTTGTTCAAAGCTTGAGAACAGAGTTTTTTGGGCTCTGAGTGACTCCAAAAACCTTTCCAGGCATTCTCCTTTAAATTGAATGCTGAGCGATGTTGAAAACGTGGGAATCGTGTTTTTGCGCTCTGAAAGTGTTGAAAACCGTGTTTCTGGCAATATAGTTGAAACTGCACGTTGAATGATGTTAAAACCCAGGAATCGCGTTTTTGCGCTCTGAAAGTGTCGAAAACAGGGTTTCTCGCAATATCATTGAAACTGCACGCTGAATGATGTTAAAACCCGGGAATCGCGTTTTTGCGCTCTGAAAGTGTCGAAAACTGCGTTTCTGATGCACTTCTGGAAAATGAATGCTGTGTGTTGTTCAAAGCTGGGAACAGAGTTTTTGGGCTTGGAGAGTGTGAAAATTGTGTTTCTGACAGTCTACTGAAATCTGAATGCTGAGTGTTGTTCAAAGCTGAGAACAGAGTTTTTGGGCTCTGAGTGACTCCAAAAACCTTTTCAGGCATTCTCCTTTAAATTGAATGCTGAGCGATGTTGAAAACGTGGGAATCGTGTTTTTGCGCTCTGAAAGTGTTGAAAACCGTGTTTCTGGCAATATAGTTGAAACTGCACGCTGAATGATGTTAAAACCCAGGAATCGCGTTTTTGCGCTCTGAAAGTGTCGAAAACAGCTTTTCTGATGCACTTCTGGAAAATGAGTGCTGTGTGTTGTTCAAAGCTGGGAACAGAGTTTTTGGGCTTGGAGAGGGTGAAAATTGTGTTTCTGACAGTCTACTGAAATCTGAATGCTGAGTATTGTTCAAAGTTGAGAACAGAGTTTTTGGGCTCTGAGTGACTCCAAAAACCTTTCCAGGCATTCTCCTTTAAATTGAATGCTGAGCGATGTTGAAAACGTGGGAATCGTGTTTTTGCGCTCTGAAAGTGTTGAAAACCGTGTTTCTGGCAATATAGTTGAAACTGCACGTTGAATGATGTTAAAACCCGGGAATCGCGTTTTTGCGTTGTGAAAGTGTAGAAAACGGCGTTTCTGATGCACTTCTGGAAAATGAATGCTGTGTGTTGTTCAAAGCTGGGAACAGAGTTTTTGGGCTTGGAGAGTGTGAAAATTGTGTTTCTGACAGTCTACTGAAATCTGAATGCTGAGTGTTGTTCAAAGCTGAGAACAGAGTTTTTGGGCTCTGAGTGACTCCAAAAACCTTTTCAGGCATTCTCCTTTAAATTGAATGCTGATCGATGTTGAAAACGTGGGAATCGTGTTTTTGCGCTCTGAAAGTGTTGAAAACCGTGTTTCTGGCAATATAGTTGAAACTGCTACGTTGAATGATGTTAAAACCCAGGAATCGCGTTTTTGCGCTCTGAAAGTGTCGAAAACAGGGTTTCTCGCAATATCATTGAAACTGCACGCTGAATGATGTTAAAACCCGGGAATCGCGTTTTTGCGTTGTGAAAGTGTAGAAAACGGCGTTTCTGATGCACTTCTGGAAAATGAATGCTGTGTGTTGTTCAAAGCTGGGAACAGAGTTTTTGGGCTTGGAGAGTGTGAAAATTGTGTTTCTGACAGTCTACTGAAATCTGAATGCTGAGTGTTGTTCAAAGCTGAGAACAGAGTTTTTGGGCTCTGAGTGACTCCAAAAACCTTTTCAGGCATTCTCCTTTAAATTGAATGCTGAGCGATGTTGAAAACGTGGGAATCGTGTTTTTGCGCTCTGAAAGTGTTGAAAACCGTGTTTCTGGCAATATAGTTGAAACTGCACGTTGAATGATGTTAAAACCCAGGAATCGCGTTTTTGCGCTCTGAAAGTGTCGAAAACAGGGTTTCTCGCAATATCATTGAAACTGCACGCTGAATGATGTTAAAACCCGGGAATCGCGTTTTTGCGTTGTGAAAGTGTAGAAAACGGCGTTTCTGATGCACTTCTGGAAAATGAATGCTGTGTGTTGTTCAAAGCTGGGAACAGAGTTTTTGGGCTCTGAGTGACTCCAAAAACCTTTTCAGACATTCTCCTTTAAATTGATTGCTGAGCGATGTTGAAAACGTGGGAATCGTGTTTTTGCGCTCTGAAAGTGTTGAAAACCGTGTTTCTGGCAATATAGTTGAAACTGCACGTTGGATGAAGTTAAAACCCGGGAATCGCGTTTTTGCGTTGTGATAGTGTAGAAAACGGCGTTTCTGATGCACTTCTGGAAAATGAATGCTGTGTGTTGTTCAAAGCTGGGAACACCAGTTTTTGGGCTTGGAGAGGGTGAAAATTGTGTTTCTGACAGTCTACTGAAATCTGAATGCTGAGTAGTTGTTCAAAGCTTGAGAACAGAGTTTTTGGGCTCTGAGTGACTCCAAAAACCTTTCCAGGCATTCTCCTTTAAATTGAATGCTGAGCGATGTTGAAAACGTGGGAATCGTGTTTTTGCGCTCTGAAAGTGTTGAAAACCGTGTTTCTGGCAATATAGTTGAAACTGCACGTTGAATGATGTTAAAACCCAGGAATCGCGTTTTTGCGCTCTGAAAGTGTCGAAAACAGGGTTTCTCGCAATATCATTGAAACTGCACGCTGAATGATGTTAAAACCCGGGAATCGCGTTTTTGCGTTGTGAAAGTGTCGAAAACTGCGTTTCTGATGCACTTCTGGAAAATGAATGCTGTGTGTTGTTCAAAGCTGGGAACAGAGTTTTTGGGCTTGGAGAGTGTGAAAATTGTGTTTCTGACAGTCTACTGAAATCTGAATGCTGAGTGTTGTTCAAAGCTGAGAACAGAGTTTTTGGGCTCTGAGTGACTCCAAAAACCTTTTCAGGCATTCTCCTTTAAATTGAATGCTGAGCGATGTTGAAAACGTGGGAATCGTGTTTTTGCGCTCTGAAAGTGTTGAAAACCGTGTTTCTGGCAATATAGTTGAAACTGCACGCTGAATGATGTTAAAACCCAGGAATCGCGTTTTTGCGCTCTGAAAGTGTCGAAAACAGCTTTTCTGATGCACTTCTGGAAAATGAGTGCTGTGTGTTGTTCAAAGCTGGGAACAGAGTTTTTGGGCTTGGAGAGGGTGAAAATTGTGTTTCTGACAGTCTACTGAAATCTGAATGCTGAGTATTGTTCAAAGCTGAGAACAGAGTTTTTGGGCTCTGAGTGACTCCAAAAACCTTTTCCAGGCATTCTCCTTTAAATTGAATGCTGAGCGATGTTGAAAACGTGGGAATCGTGTTTTTGCGCTCTGAAAGTGTTGAAAACCGTGTTTCTGGCAATATAGTTGAAACTGCACGTTGAATGATGTTAAAACCCAGGGAATCGCGTTTTTGCGTTGTGAAAGTGTAGAAAACAGGCGTTTCTGATGCACTTCTGGAAAATGAATGCTGTGTGTTGTTCAAAGCTGGGAACAGAGTTTTTGGGCTTGGAGAGTGTGAAAATTGTGTTTCTGACAGTCTACTGAAATCTGAATGCTGAGTGTTGTTCAAAGCTGAGAACAGAGTTTTTGGGCTCTGAGTGACTCCAAAAACCTTTTCAGGCATTCTCCTTTAAATTGAATGCTGATCGATGTTGAAAACGTGGGAATCGTGTTTTTGCGCTCTGAAAGTGTTGAAAACCGTGTTTCTGGCAATATAGTTGAAACTGCACGTTGAATGATGTTAAAACCCAGGAATCGCGTTTTTGCGCTCTGAAAGTGTCGAAAACACGGTTTCTCGCAATATCATTGAAACTGCACGCTGAATGATGTTAAAACCCGGGAATCGCGTTTTTGCGTTGTGAAAGTGTAGAAAACGGCGTTTCTGATGCACTTCTGGAAAATGAATGCTGTGTGTTGTTCAAAGCTGGGAACAGAGTTTTTGGGCTTGGAGAGTGTGAAAATTGTGTTTCTGACAGTCTACTGAAATCTGAATGCTGAGTGTTGTTCAAAGCTGAGAACAGAGTTTTTGGGCTCTGAGTGACTCCAAAAACCTTTTCAGGCATTCTCCTTTAAATTGAATGCTGAGCGATGTTGAAAACGTGGGAATCGTGTTTTTGCGCTCTGAAAGTGTTGAAAACCGTGTTTCTGGCAATATAGTTGAAACTGCACGTTGAATGATGTTAAAACCCAGGAATCGCGTTTTTTGCGCTCTGAAAGTGTCGAAAACACGGTTTCTCGCAATATCATTGAAACTGCACGCTGAATGATGTTAAACCCGGGAATCGCGTTTTTGCGTTGTGAAAGTGTAGAAAACGGCGTTTCTGATGCACTTCTGGAAAATGAATGCTGTGTGTTGTTCAAA
>NW_023494622.1:0-40780 GCF_013368585.1 Megalops cyprinoides | reverse complement strand
ATGAGTGCTGTGTGTTGTTCAAAGCTGGGAACAGAGTTTTTGGGCTTGGAGAGTGTGAAAATTGTGTTTCTGACAGTCTACTGAAATCTGAATGCTGAGTATTGTTCAAAGCTGAGAACAGAGTTTTTGGGCTCTGAGTGACTCCAAAAACCTTTTCAGGCATTCTCCTTTAAATTGAATGCTGAGCGATGTTGAAAACTTGGGAATCGTGTTTTTTGCGCTCTGAAAGTGTTGAAAACCGTGTTTCTGGCAATATAGTTGAAACTGCACGTTGAATGATGTTAAAACCCAGGAATCGCGTTTTTACGCTCTGAAAGTGTCGAAAACAGCTTTTCTGATGCACTTCTGGAAAATGAGTGCTGTGTGTTGTTCAAAGCTGGGAACAGAGTTTTTGGGCTTGGAGAGTGTGAAAATTGTGTTTCTGGCAGTCTACTGAAATCTGAATGCTGAGTGTTGTTCAAAGCTGAGAACAGAGTGTTTGGGCTTTGAGTGACTCCAAAAACCTTTTCAGGCATTCTCCTTTAAATTGAATGCTGAGCGATGTTGAAAACGTGGGAATCCTGTTTTTGCGCTCTGAAAGTGTTGAAAACCGTGTTTCTGGCAATATAGATGAAACTGCACGTTGAATGATGTTAAAACCCAGGAATCGCGTTTTTGCGCTCTGAAAGTGTCGAAAACAGGGTTTCTCGCAATATCATTGAAACTGCACGCTGAATGATGTTAAAACCCGGGAATCGCGTTTTTGCGTTGTGAAAGTGTCGAAAACGGCGTTTCTGATGCACTTCTTTAAAATGAATGCTGTGTGTTGTTCAAAGCTGGGAACAGAGTTTTTGGGCTTGAAGAGTGTGAAAATTGTGTTTCTGGCAGTCTACTGAAATCTGAATGCTGAGTGTTGTTCAAAGCTGAGAACAGAGTTTTTGGGCTCTGAGTGACTCCAAAAACCTTTTCAGGCATTCTCCTTTAAATTGAATGCTGAGCGATGTTGAAAACGTGGGAATCGTGTTTTTGCACTCTGAAAGTGTTGAAAACCGTGTTTCTGGCAATATAGATGAAACTGCATGTTGAATGATGTTAAAACCCAGGAATCGCGTTTTTGCGCCCTGAAAGTGTCGAAAACAGGGTTTCTCGCAATATCATTGAAACTGCACACTGAATGATGTTAAAACCCGGGAATCGCGTTTTTGAGTTGTGAAAGTGTCGAAAACAGCTTTTCTGATGCACTTCTGGAAAATGAGTGCTGTGTGTTGTTCAAAGCTGGGAACAGAGTTTTTGGGCTTGGAGAGTGTGAAAATTGTCTTTCTGACAGTCTACTGAAATCTGAATGCTGAGTATTGTTCAAAGCTGAGAACAGAGTTTTTGGGCTCTGAGTGACTCCAAAAACCTTTCCAGGCATTCTCCTTTAAATTGAATGCTGAGCGATGTTGAAAACGTGGGAATCGTGTTTTTGCGCTCTGAAAGTGTTGAAAACCGTGTTTCTGGCAATATAGTTGAAACTGCACGTTGAATGATGTTAAAACCCAGGAATCGCGTTTTTGCGCTCTGAAAGTGTCGAAAACAGGGTTTTTCGCAATATCATTGAAACTGCACGCTGAATGATGTTAAAACCCGGGAATCGCGTTTTTGCGTTGTGAAAGTCTCGAAAACGGCGTTTCTGATGCACTTCTTTAAAATGAATGCTGTGTGTAGTTCAAAGCTGGGAACAGAGTTTTTGGGCTTGGAGAGTGTGAAAATTGTGTTTCTGGCAGTCTACTGAAATCTGAATGCTGAGTGTTGTTCAAAGCTGAGAACAGAGTTTTTGGGCTCTGAGTGACTCCAAAAACCTTTTCAGGCATTCTCCTTTAAATTGAATGCTGAGCGATGTTGAAAACGTGGGAATCGTGTTTTTGCGCTCTGAAAGTGTTGAAAACCGTGTTTCTGGCAATATAGTTGAAACTGCACGTTGAATGATGTTAAAACCCAGGAATCGCGTTTTTACGCTCTGAAAGTGTCGAAAACAGCTTTTCTGATGCACTTCTGGAAAATGAGTGCTGTGTGTTGTTCAAAGCTGGGAACAGAGTTTTTGGGCTTGGAGAGTGTGAAAATTGTGTTTCTGGCAGTCTACTGAAATCTGAATGCTGAGTGTTGTTCAAAGCTGAGAACAGAGTGTTTGGGCTTTGAGTGACTCCAAAAACCTTTTCAGGCATTCTCCTTTAAATTGAATGCTGAGCGATGTTGAAAACGTGGGAATCCTGTTTTTGCGCTCTGAAAGTGTTGAAAACCGTGTTTCTGGCAATATAGTTGAAACTGCATGTTGAATGATGTTAAAACCCAGGAATCGCGTTTTTACGCTCTGAAAGTGTCGAAAACAGCTTTTCTGATGCACTTCTGGAAAATGAGTGCTGTGTGTTGTTCAAAGCTGGGAACAGAGTTTTTGGGCTTGGAGAGTGTGAAAATTGTGTTTCTGGCAGTCTACTGAAATCTGAATGCTGAGTATTGTTCAAAGCTGAGAACAGAGTTTTTGGGCTCTGAGTGACTCCAAAAACCTTTTCAGGCATTCTCCTTTAAATTGAATGCTGAGCGATGTTGAAAACGTGGGAATCGTGTTTTTGTGCTCTGAAAGTGTTGAAAACCGTGTTTCTGGCAATATAGATGAAACTGCATGTTGAATGATGTTAAAACCCAGGAATCGCGTTTTTGCGCTCTGAAAGTGTCGAAAACAGGGTTTCTCGCAATATCATTGAAACTGCACGCTGAATGATGTTAAAACCCGGGAATCGCGTTTTTGCGTTGTGAAAGTGTCGAAAACGGCGTTTCTGATGCACTTCTTTAAAATGAATGCTGTGTGTTGTTCAAAGCTGGGAACAGAGTTTTTGGGCTTGAAGAGTGTGAAAATTGTGTTTCTGGCAGTCTACTGAAATCTGAATGCTGAGTATTGTTCAAAGCTGAGAACAGAGTTTTTGGGCTCTGAGTGACTCCAAAAACCTTTTCAGGCATTCTCCTTTAAATTGAATGCTGAGCGATGTTGAAAACGTGGGAATCGTGTTTTTGCGCTCTGAAAGTGTTGAAAACCGTGTTTCTGGCAATATAGTTGAAACTGCACGTTGAATGATGTTAAAACCCAGGAATCGCGTTGTTGCGCTCTGAAAGTGTCGAAAACAGCGTTTCTGATGCACTTCTGGAAAATGAATGCTGTGTGTTGTTCAAAGCTGGGAACAGAGTTTTTGGGCTTGGAGAGTGTGAAAATTGTGTTTCTGGCAGTCTACTGAAATCTGAATGCTGAGTGTTGTTCAAAGCTGAGAACAGAGTGTTTGGGCTTTGAGTGACTCCAAAAACCTTTTCAGGCATTCTCCTTTAAATTGAATGCTGAGCGATGTTGAAAACGTGGGAATCGTGTTTTTGCGCTCTGAAAGTGTTGAAAACCGTGTTTCTGGCAATATAGTTGAAACTGCATGTTGAATGATGTTAAAACCCAGGAATCGCGTTTTTACGCTCTGAAAGTGTCGAAAACAGCTTTTCTGATGCACTTCTGGAAAATGAGTGCTGTGTGTTGTTCAAAGCTGGGAACAGAGTTTTTGGGCTTGGAGAGTGTGAAAATTGTGTTTCTGACAGTCTACTGAAATCTGAATGCTGAGTATTGTTCAAAGCTGAGAACAGAGTTTTTGGGCTCTGAGTGACTCCAAAAACCTTTCCAGGCATTCTCCTTTAAATTGAATGCTGAGCGATGTTGAAAACGTGGGAATCGTGTTTTTGTGCTCTGAAAGTGTTGAAAACCGTGTTTCTGGCAATATAGATGAAACTGCACGTTGAATGATGTTAAAACCCAGGAATCGCGTTTTTGCGCTTTGAAAGTGTCGAAAACAGGGTTTCTCGCAATATCATTGAAACTGCACGCTGAATGATGTTAAAACCCGGGAATCGCGTTTTTGCGTTGTGAAAGTGTCGAAAACGGCGTTTCTGATGCACTTCTTTAAAATGAATGCTGTGTGTTGTTCAAAGCTGGGAACAGAGTTTTTGGGCTTGAAGAGTGTGAAAATTGTGTTTCTGGCAGTCTACTGAAATCTGAATGCTGAGTGTTGTTCAAAGCTGAGAACAGAGTTTTTGGGCTCTGAGTGACTCCA
The DNA here is from genome assembly GCF_013368585.1 of Megalops cyprinoides. NCBI lineage: Eukaryota > Metazoa > Chordata > Actinopteri > Elopiformes > Megalopidae > Megalops > Megalops cyprinoides. The sequence goes on along the minus strand of NW_023494622.1, from coordinate 36,683 downwards.
AAAACCTTTTCAGGCATTCTCCTTTAAATTGAATGCTGAGCGATGTTGAAAACGTGGGAATCGTGTTTTTGCACTCTGAAAGTGTTGAAAACCGTGTTTCTGGCAATATAGTTGAAACTGCACGTTGAATGATGTTAAAACCCAGGAATCGCGTTTTTGCGCTCTGAAAGTGTCGAAAACAGGGTTTTTCGCAATATCATTGAAACTGCACGCTGAATGATGTTAAAACCCGGGAATCGCGTTTTTGCGTTGTGAAAGTCTCGAAAACGGCGTTTCTGATGCACTTCTTTAAAATGAATGCTGTGTGTAGTTCAAAGCTGGGAACAGAGTTTTTGGGCTTGGAGAGTGTGAAAATTGTGTTTCTGGCAGTCTACTGAAATCTGAATGCTGAGTGTTGTTCAAAGCTGAGAACAGAGTTTTTGGGCTCTGAGTGACTCCAAAAACCTTTTCAGGCATTCTCCTTTAAATTGAATGCTGAGCGATGTTGAAAACGTGGGAATCGTGTTTTTGCGCTCTGAAAGTGTTGAAAACCGTGTTTCTGGCAATATAGTTGAAACTGCACCTTGAATGATGTTAAAACCCAGGAATCGCGTTTTTACGCTCTGAAAGTGTCAAACAGCTTTTCTGATGCACTTCTGGAAAATGAGTGCTGTGTGTTGTTCAAAGCTGGGAACAGAGTTTTTGGGCTTGGAGAGTGTGAAAATTGTGTTTCTGACAGTCTACTGAAATCTGCATGCTGAGTGTTGTTCAAAGCCGAGAACAGAGTTCTTGGGCTCTGAGTGACTCCAAAAACCTTTTCAGGCATTCTCCTTTAAATTGAATGCTGAGCGATGTTGAAAACGTGGGAATCGTGTTTTTGCGCTCTGAAAGTGTTGAAAACCGTGTTTCTGGCAATATAGTTGAAACTGCACCTTGAATGATGTTAAAACCCAGGAATCGCGTTTTTACGCTCTGAAAGTGTCGAAAACAGCTTTTCTGATGCACTTCTGGAAAATGAGTGCTGTGTGTTGTTCAAAGCTGGGAACAGAGTTTTTGGGCTTGGAGAGTGTGAAAATTGTGTTTCTGACAGTCTACTGAAATCTGAATGCTGAGTATTGTTCAAAGCTGAGAACAGAGTTTTTGGGCTCTGAGTGACTCCAAAAACCTTTTCAGGCATTCTCCTTTAAATTGAATGCTGAGCGATGTTGAAAACGTGGGAATCGTGTTTTTGCGCTCTGAAAGTGTTGAAAACCGTGTTTCTGGCAATATAGATGAAACTGCACGTTGAATGATGTTAAAACCCAGGAATCGCGTTTTTGCGCTCTGAAAGTGTCGAAAACAGGGTTTCTCGCAATATCATTGAAACTGCACGCTGAATGATGTTAAAACCCGGGAATCGCGTTTTTGCGTTGTGAAAGTGTCGAAAACGGCGTTTCTGATGCACTTCTTTAAAATGAATGCTGTGTGTTGTTCAAAGCTGGGAACAGAGTCTTTGGGCTTGAAGAGTGTGAAAATTGTGTTTCTGGCAGTCTACTGAAATCTGAATGCTGAGTGTTGTTCAAAGCTGAGAACAGAGTTTTTGGGCTCTGAGTGACTCCAAAAACCTTTTCAGGCATTCTCCTTTAAATTGAATGCTGAGCGATGTTGAAAACGTGGGAATCGTGTTTTTGCGCTCTGAAAGTGTTGAAAACCGTGTTTCTGGCAATATAGTTGAAACCAGGAATCGCGTTTTTGCGCTCTGAAAGTGTCGAAAACAGCTTTTCTGATGCACTTCTGGAAAATGAGTGCTGTGTGTTGTTCAAAGCTGGGAACAGAGTTTTTGGGCTTGGAGAGTGTGAAAATTGTGTTTCTGACAGTCTACTGAAATCTGAATGCTGAGTGTTGTTCAAAGCTGAGAACAGAGTTTTTGGTCTCTGAGTGACTCCAAAAACCTTTTCAGGCATTCTCCTTTAAATTGAATGCTGAGCGATGTTGAAAACGTGGGAATCGTGTTTTTGCGCTCTGAAAGTGTTGAAAACCGTGTTTCTGGCAATATAGTTGAAACTGCACGTTGAATGATGTTAAAACCCAGGAATCGCGTTTTTACGCTCTGAAAGTGTCGAAAACAGCTTTTCTGATGCACTTCTGGAAAATGAGTGCTGTGTGTTGTTCAAAGCTGGGAACAGAGTTTTTGGGCTTGGAGAGTGTGAAAATTGTGTTTCTGACAGTCTACTGAAATCTGAATGCTGAGTATTGTTCAAAGCTGAGAACAGAGTTTTTGGGCTCTGAGTGACTCCAAAAACCTTTTCAGGCATTCTCCTTTAAATTGAATGCTGAGCGATGTTGAAAACGTGGGAATCGTGTTTTTGCGCTTTGAAAGTGTTGAAAACCGTGTTTCTGGCAATATAGTTGAAACTGCACGTTGAATGATGTTAAAACCCAGGAATCGCGTTTTTACGCTCTGAAAGTGCCGAAAACAGCTTTTCTGATGCACTTCTGGAAAATGAGTGCTGTGTGTTGTTCAAAGCTGGGAACAGAGTTTTTGGGCTTGGAGAGTGTGAAAATTGTGTTTCTGGCAGTCTACTGAAATCTGAATGCTGAGTGTTGTTCAAAGCTGAGAACAGAGTGTTTGGGCTTTGAGTGACTCCAAAAACCTTTTCAGGCATTCTCCTTTAAATTGAATGCTGAGCGATGTTGAAAACGTGGGAATCCTGTTTTTGCGCTCTGAAAGTGTTGAAAACCGTGTTTCTGGCAATATAGTTGAAACTGCATGTTGAATGATGTTAAAACCCAGGAATCGCGTTTTTACGCTCTGAAAGTGTCGAAAACAGCTTTTCTGATGCACTTCTGGAAAATGAGTGCTGTGTGTTGTTCAAAGCTGGGAACAGAGTTTTTGGGCTTGGAGAGTGTGAAAATTGTGTTTCTGGCAGTCTACTGAAATCTGAATGCTGAGTATTGTTCAAAGCTGAGAACAGAGTTTTTGGGCTTTGAGTGACTCCAAAAACCTTTTCAGGCATTCTCCTTTAAATTGAATGCTGAGCGATGTTGAAAATGTGGGAATCGTGTTTTTGCGCTCTGAAAGTGTTGAAAACCGTGTTTCTGGCAATATAGTTGAAACTGCACGTTGAATGATGTTAAAACCCAGGAATCGCGTTTTTGCGCTCTGAAAGTGTCGAAAACAGGGTTTCTCGCAATATCATTGAAACTGCACGCTGAATGATGTTAAAACCCGGGAATCGCGTTTTTGCGTTGTGAAAGTCTCGAAAACGGCGTTTCTGATGCACTTCTTTAAAATGAATGCTGTGTGTTGTTCAAAGCTGGGAACAGAGTTTTTGGGCTTGAAGAGTGTGAAAATTGTGTTTCTGGCAGTCTACTGAAATCTGAATGCTGAGTGTTGTTCAAAGCTGAGAACAGAGTTTTTGGGCTCTGAGTGACTCCAAAAACCTTTTCAGGCATTCTCCTTTAAATTGAATGCTGAGCGATGTTGAAAACGTGGGAATCGTGTTTTTGCGCTCTGAAAGTGTTGAAAACCGTGTTTCTGGCAATATAGTTGAAACTGGACGTTGAATGATGTTAAAACCCAGGAATCGCTTTTTTGCGCTCTGAAAGTGTCGAAAACAGGGTTTCTCGCAATATCATTGAAACTGCACGCTGAATGATGTTAAAACCCGGGAATCGCGTTTTTGCGTTGTGAAAGTGTCAAACGGCGTTTTTGATGCACTTCTTTAAAATGAATGCTGTGTGTTGTTCAAAGCTGAGAACAGAGTTTTTGGGCTTTGAGTGACTCCAAAAACCTTTTCAGGCATTCTCCTTTAAATTGAATGCTGAGCGATGTTGAAAACGTGGGAATCGTGTTTTTGCGCTCTGAAAGTGTTGAAAACCGTGTTTCTGGCAATATAGTTGAAACTGCACGTTGAATGATGTTAAAACCCAGGAATCGCGTTTTTGCGCTCTGAAAGTGTCGAAAACAGGGTTTTTCGCAATATCATTGAAACTGCACGCTGAATGATGTTAAAACCCGGGAATCGCGTTTTTGCGTTGTGAAAGTCTCGAAAACGGCGTTTCTGATGCACTTCTTTAAAATGAATGCTGTGTGTAGTTCAAAGCTGGGAACAGAGTTTTTGGGCTTGGAGAGTGTGATAATTGTGTTTCTGGCAGTCTACTGAAATCTGAATGCTGAGTATTGTTCAAAGCTGAGAACAGAGTTTTTGGGCTCTGAGTGACTCCAAAAACCTTTTCAGGCATTCTCCTTTAAATTGAATGCTGAGCGATGTTGAAAACGTGGGAATCGTGTTTTTGCGCTCTGAAAGTGTTGAAAACCGTGTTTCTGGCAATATAGTTGAAACTGCACGTTGAATGATGTTAAAACCCAGGAATCGCATTTTTGCGCTCTGAAAGTGTCGAAAACAGCGTTTCTGATGCACTTCTGGAAAATGAATGCTGTGTGTTGTTCAAAGCTGGGAACAGAGTTTTTGGGCTTGGAGAGTGTGAAAATTGTGTTTCTGGCAGTCTACTGAAATCTGAATGCTGAGTGTTGTTCAAAGCTGAGAACAGAGTGTTTGGGCTTTGAGTGACTCCAAAAACCTTTTCAGGCATTCTCCTTTAAATTGAATGCTGAGCGATGTTGAAAACGTGGGAATCGTGTTTTTGCGCTCTGAAAGTGTTGAAAACCGTGTTTCTGGCAATATAGTTGAAACTGCATGTTGAATGATGTCAAAACCCAGGAATCGCGTTTTTACGCTCTGAAAGTGTCGAAAACAGCTTTTCTGATGCACTTCTGGAAAATGAGTGCTGTGTGTTGTTCAAAGCTGGGAACAGAGTTTTTGGGCTTGGAGAGTGTGAAAATTGTGTTTCTGACAGTCTACTGAAATCTGAATGCTGAGTATTGTTCAAAGCTGAGAACAGAGTTTTTGGGCTCTGAGTGACTCCAAAAACCTTTCCAGGCATTCTCCTTTAAATTGAATGCTGAGCGATGTTGAAAACGTGGGAATCGTGTTTTTGTGCTCTGAAAGTGTTGAAAACCGTGTTTCTGGCAATATAGATGAAACTGCACGTTGAATGATGTTAAAACCCAGGAATCGCGTTTTTGCGCTTTGAAAGTGTCGAAAACAGGGTTTCTCGCAATATCATTGAAACTGCACGCTGAATGATGTTAAAACCCGGGAATCGCGTTTTTGCGTTGTGAAAGTGTCGAAAACGGCGTTTCTGATGCACTTCTTTAAAATGAATGCTGTGTGTTGTTCAAAGCTGGGAACAGAGTTTTTGGGCTTGGAGAGTGTGATAATTGTGTTTCTGGCAGTCTACTGAAATCTGAATGCTGAGTGTTGTTCAAAGCTGAGAACAGAGTTTTTGGGCTCTGAGTGACTCCAAAAACCTTTTCAGGCATTCTCCTTTAAATTGAATGCTGAGCGATGTTGAAAACGTGGGAATCGTGTTTTTGCACTCTGAAAGTGTTGAAAACCGTGTTTCTGGCAATATAGTTGAAACTGCACGTTGAATGATGTTAAAACCCAGGAATCGCGTTTTTGCGCTCTGAAAGTGTCGAAAACAGGGTTTCTCGCAATATCATTGAAACTGCACGCTGAATGATGTTAAAACCCGGGAATCGCGTTTTTGCGTTGTGAAAGTGTCGAAAACGGCGTTTCTGATGCACTTCTTTAAAATGAATGCTGTGTGTTGTTCAAAGCTGGGAACAGAGTTTTTGGGCTTGAAGAGTGTGAAAATTGTGTTTCTGGCAGTCTACTGAAATCTGAATGCTGAGTGTTGTTCAAAGCTGAAAACAGAGTTTTTGGGCTCTGAGTGACTCCAAAAACCTTTTCAGGCATTCTCCTTTAAATTGAATGCTGAGCGATGTTGAAAACGTGGGAATCGTGTTTTTGCACTCTGAAAGTGTTGAAAACCGTGTTTCTGGCAATATAGTTGAAACTGCACGTTGAATGATGTTAAAACCCAGGAATCGCGTTTTTGCGCTCTGAAAGTGTCGAAAACAGGGTTTTTCGCAATATCATTGAAACTGCACGCTGAATGATGTTAAAACCCGGGAATCGCGTTTTTGCGTTGTGAAAGTCTCGAAAACGGCGTTTCTGATGCACTTCTTTAAAATGAATGCTGTGTGTAGTTCAAAGCTGGGAACAGAGTTTTTGGGCTTGGAGAGTGTGAAAATTGTGTTTCTGGCAGTCTACTGAAATCTGAATGCTGAGTGTTGTTCAAAGCTGAGAACAGAGTTTTTGGGCTCTGAGTGACTCTAAAAACCTTTTCAGGCATTCTCCTTTAAATTGAATGCTGAGCGATGTTGAAAACGTGGGAATCGTGTTTTTGCGCTCTGAAAGTGTTGAAAACCGTGTTTCTGGCAATATAGTTGAAACTGCACCTTGAATGATGTTAAAACCCAGGAATCGCGTTTTTACGCTCTGAAAGTGTCAAACAGCTTTTCTGATGCACTTCTGGAAAATGAGTGCTGTGTGTTGTTCAAAGCTGGGAACAGAGTTTTTGGGCTTGGAGAGTGTGAAAATTGTGTTTCTGACAGTCTACTGAAATCTGAATGCTGAGTATTGTTCAAAGCTGAGAACAGAGTTTTTGGGCTCTGAGTGACTCCAAAAACCTTTTCAGGCATTCTCCTTTAAATTGAATGCTGAGCGATGTTGAAAACGTGGGAATCATGTTTTTGCGCTCTGAAAGTGTTGAAAACCGTGTTTCTGGCAATATAGTTGAAACTGCACGTTGAATGATGTTAAAACCCAGGAATCGCGTTTTTGCGCTCTGAAAGTGTCGAAAACAGCGTTTCTGATGCACTTCTGGAAAATGAATGCTGTGTGTTGTTCAAAGCTGGGAACAGAGTTTTTGGGCTTGGAGAGTGTGATAATTGTGTTTCTGACAGTCTACTGAAATCTGAATGCTGAGTATTGTTCAAAGCTGAGAACAGAGTTTTTGGGCTCTGAGTGACTCCAAAAACCTTTTCAGGCATTCTCCTTTAAATTGAATGCTGAGCGATGTTGAAAACGTGGGAATCGTGTTTTTGCGCTCTGAAAGTGTTGAAAACCGTGTTTCTGGCAATATAGTTGAAACTGCACGTTGAATGATGTTAAAACCCAGGAATCGCGTTTTTACGCTCTGAAAGTGTCGAAAACAGCTTTTCTGATGCACTTCTGGAAAATGAGTGCTGTGTGTTGTTCAAAGCTGGGAACAGAGTTTTTGGGCTTGGAGAGTGTGAAAATTGTGTTTCTGGCAGTCTACTGAAATCTGAATGCTGAGTGTTGTTCAAAGCTGAGAACAGAGTGTTTGGGCTTTGAGTGACTCCAAAAACCTTTTCAGGCATTCTCCTTTAAATTGAATGCTGAGCGATGTTGAAAACGTGGGAATCCTGTTTTTGCGCTCTGAAAGTGTTGAAAACCGTGTTTCTGGCAATATAGATGAAACTGCACGTTGAATGATGTTAAAACCCAGGAATCGTGTTTTTGCGCTCTGAAAGTGTCGAAAACAGGGTTTCTCGCAATATCATTGAAACTGCACGCTGAATGATGTTAAAACCCGGGAATCGCGTTTTTGCGTTGTGAAAGTGTCGAAAACGGCGTTTCTGATGCACTTCTTTAAAATGAATGCTGTGTGTTGTTCAAAGCTGGGAACAGAGTTTTTGGGCTTGAAGAGTGTGAAAATTGTGTTTCTGGCAGTCTACTGAAATCTGAATGCTGAGTGTTGTTCAAAGCTGAGAACAGAGTTTTTGGGCTCTGAGTGACTCCAAAAACCTTTTCAGGCATTCTCCTTTAAATTGAATGCTGAGCGATGTTGAAAACGTGGGAATCGTGTTTTTGCACTCTGAAAGTGTTGAAAACCGTGTTTCTGGCAATATAGATGAAACTGCATGTTGAATGATGTTAAAACCCAGGAATCGCGTTTTTGCGCTCTGAAAGTGTCGAAAACAGGGTTTCTCGCAATATCATTGAAACTGCACACTGAATGATGTTAAAACCCGGGAATCGCGTTTTTGCGTTGTGAAAGTGTCGAAAACGGCGTTTCTGATGCACTTCTTTAAAATGAATGCTGTGTGTTGTTCAAAGCTGGGAACAGAGTTTTTGGGCTTGAAGAGTGTGAAAATTGTGTTTCTGGCAGTCTACTGAAATCTGAATGCTGAGTGTTGTTCAAAGCTGAGAACAGAGTTTTTGGGCTCTGAGTGACTCCAAAAACCTTTTCAGGCATTCTCCTTTAAATTGAATGCTGAGCGATGTTGAAAACGTGGGAATCGTGTTTTTGCACTCTGAAAGTGTTGAAAACCGTGTTTCTGGCAATATAGTTGAAACTGCACGTTGAATGATGTTAAAACCCAGGAATCGCTTTTTTGCGCTCTGAAAGTGTCGAAAACAGCTTTTCTGATGCACTTCTGGAAAATGAGTGCTGTGTGTTGTTCAAAGCTGGGAACAGAGTTTTTGGGCTTGGAGAGTGTGAAAATTGTGTTTCTGACAGTCTACTGAAATCTGAATGCTGAGTATTGTTCAAAGCTGAGAACAGAGTTTTTGGGCTCTGAGTGACTCCAAAAACCTTTCCAGGCATTCTCCTTTAAATTGAATGCTGAGCGATGTTGAAAACGTGGGAATCGTGTTTTTGCGCTCTGAAAGTGTTGAAAACCGTGTTTCTGGCAATATAGTTGAAACTGCACGTTGAATGATGTTAAAACCCAGGAATCGCGTTTTTCGCAATATCATTGAAACTGCACGCTGAATGATGTTAAAACCCGGGAATCGCGTTTTTGCGTTGTGAAAGTCTCGAAAACGGCGTTTCTGATGCACTTCTTTAAAATGAATGCTGTGTGTAGTTCAAAGCTGGGAACAGAGTTTTTGGGCTTGGAGAGTGTGAAAATTGTGTTTCTGGCAGTCTACTGAAATCTGAATGCTGAGTGTTGTTCAAAGCTGAGAACAGAGTTTTTGGGCTCTGAGTGACTCCAAAAACCTTTTCAGGCATTCTCCTTTAAATTGAATGCTGAGCGATGTTGAAAACGTGGGAATCGTGTTTTTGCGCTCTGAAAGTGTTGAAAACCGTGTTTCTGGCAATATAGTTGAAACTGCACCTTGAATGATGTTAAAACCCAGGAATCGCGTTTTTACGCTCTGAAAGTGTCAAACAGCTTTTCTGATGCACTTCTGGAAAATGAGTGCTGTGTGTTGTTCAAAGCTGGGAACAGAGTTTTTGGGCTTGGAGAGTGTGAAAATTGTGTTTCTGACAGTCTACTGAAATCTGAATGCTGAGTGTTGTTCAAAGCCGAGAACAGAGTTCTTGGGCTCTGAGTGACTCCAAAAACCTTTTCAGGCATTCTCCTTTAAATTGAATGCTGAGCGATGTTGAAAACGTGGGAATCGTGTTTTTGCGCTCTGAAAGTGTTGAAAACCGTGTTTCTGGCAATATAGTTGAAACTGCACGTTGAATGATGTTAAAACCCAGGAATCGCGTTTTTACGCTCTGAAAGTGTCGAAAACAGCTTTTCTGATGCACTTCTGGAAAATGAGTGCTGTGTGTTGTTCAAAGCTGGGAACAGAGTTTTTGGGCTTGGAGAGTGTGAAAATTGTGTTTCTGACAGTCTACTGAAATCTGAATGCTGAGTATTGTTCAAAGCTGAGAACAGAGTTTTTGGGCTCTGAGTGACTCCAAAAACCTTTTCAGGCATTCTCCTTTAAATTGAATGCTGAGCGATGTTGAAAACGTGGGAATCGTGTTTTTGCGCTCTGAAAGTGTTGAAAACCGTGTTTCTGGCAATATAGTTGAAACCCAGGAATCGCGTTTTTGCGCTCTGAAAGTGTCGAAAACAGCTTTTCTGATGCACTTCTGGAAAATGAGTGCTGTGTGTTGTTCAAAGCTGGGAACAGAGTTTTTGGGCTTGGAGAGTGTGAAAATTGTGTTTCTGACAGTCTACTGAAATCTGAATGCTGAGTGTTGTTCAAAGCTGAGAACAGAGTTTTTGGTCTCTGAGTGACTCCAAAAACCTTTTCAGGCATTCTCCTTTAAATTGAATGCTGAGCGATGTTGAAAACGTGGGAATCGTGTTTTTGCGCTCTGAAAGTGTCGAAAACAGCGTTCCTGATGCACTTCTGGAAAATGAGTGCTATGTGTTGTTCAAAGCTGGGAACAGAGTTTTTGGGCTTGGAGAGGGTGAAAATTGTGTTTCTGACAGTCTACTGAAATCTGAATGCTGAGTGTTGTTCAAAGCTGCGAACAGAGTTTTTGGGCTCTGAGTGACTTTCACAACCTTTTCAGGCATTCTCCTTTAAATTGAATGCTGAGCGATGTTGAAAACGTGGGAATCGTGTTTTTGCGCTCTGAAAGTGTTGAAAACCGTGTTTCTGGCAATATAGTTGAAACTGCACGTTGAATGATGTTAAAACCCAGGAATCGCGTTTTTGTGCTCTGAAAGTGTCGAAAACAGCGTTTCTGATGCACTTCTGGAAAATGAATGCTGTGTGTTGTTCAAAGCTGGGAACAGAGTTTTTGGGCTTGGAGAGTGTGAAAATTGTGTTTCTGACAGTCTACTGAAATCTGAATGCTGAGTGTTGTTCAAAGCTGAGAACAGAGTTTTTGGGCTCTGAGTGACTCCAAAAACCTTTTCAGGCATTCTCCTTTAAATTGAATGCTGAGCGATGTTGAAAACGTGGGAATCGTGTTTTTGCGCTCTGAAAGTGTTGAAAACCGTGTTTCTGGCAATATAGTTGAAACTGCACGTTGAATGATGTTAAAACCCAGGAATCGCGTTTTTGCGCTCTGAAAGTGTCGAAAACAGGGTTTCTCGCAATATCATTGAAACTGCACGCTGAATGATGTTAAAACCCGGGAATCGCGTTTTTGCGTTGTGAAAGTGTCGAAAACAGCTTTTCTGATGCACTTCTGGAAAATGAGTGCTGTGTGTTGTTCAAAGCTGGGAACAGAGTTTTTGGGCTTGGAGAGTGTGAAAATTGTGTTTCTGACAGTCTACTGAAATCTGAATGCTGAGTATTGTTCAAAGCTGAGAACAGAGTTTTTGGGCTCTGAGTGACTCCAAAAACCTTTCCAGGCATTCTCCTTTAAATTGAATGCTGAGCGATGTTGAAAACGTGGGAATCGTGTTTTTGCGCTCTGAAAGTGTTGAAAACCGTGTTTCTGGCAATATAGTTGAAACTGCACGTTGAATGATGTTAAAACCCAGGAATCGCGTTTTTGCGCTCTGAAAGTGTCGAAAACAGGGTTTTTCGCAATATCATTGAAACTGCACGCTGAATGATGTTAAAACCCGGGAATCGCGTTTTTGCGTTGTGAAAGTCTCGAAAACGGCGTTTCTGATGCACTTCTGGAAAATGAGTGCTGTGTGTTGTTCAAAGCTGGGAACAGAGTTTTTGGACTTGGAGAGTGTGAAAATTGTGTTTCTGACAGTCTACTGAAATCTGAATGCTGAGTGTTGTTCAAAGCTGAGAACAGAGTTTTTGGTCTCTGAGTGACTCCAAAAACCTTTTCAGGCATTCTCCTTTAAATTGAATGCTGAGCGATGTTGAAAACGTGGGAATCGTGTTTTTGCGCTCTGAAAGTGTTGAAAACCGTGTTTCTGGCAATATAGTTGAAACTGCACGTTGAATGATGTTAAAACCCAGGAATCGCGTTTTTGTGCTCTGAAAGTGTCGAAAACAGCGTTTCTGATGCACTTCTGGAAAATGAATGCTGTGTGTTGTTCAAAGCTGGGAACAGAGTTTTTGGGCTTGGAGAGTGTGAAAATTGTGTTTCTGACAGTCTACTGAAATCTGAATGCTGAGTGTTGTTCAAAGCTGAGAACAGAGTTTTTGTGCTCTGAGTGACTCCAAAAACCTTTTCAGGCATTCTCCTTTAAATTGAATGCTGAGCTATGTTGAAAACGTGGGAATCGTGTTTTTGCGCTCTGAAAGTGTTGAAAACCGTGTTTCTGGCAATATAGTTGAAACTGCACGTTGAATGATGTTAAAACCCAGGAATCGCGTTTTTGCGCTCTGAAAGTGTCGAAAACAGGGTTTCTCGCAATATCATTGAAACTGCACGCTGAATGATGTTAAAACCCGGGAATCGCGTTTTTGCGTTGTGAAAGTCTCGAAAACGGCGTTTCTGATGCACTTCTTTAAAATGAATGCTGTGTGTAGTTCACAGCTGGGAACAGAGTTTTTGGGCTTGGAGAGTGTGAAAATTGTGTTTCTGGCAGTCTACTGAAATCTGAATGCTGAGTGTTGTTCAAAGCTGAGAACAGAGTTTTTGGGCTCTGAGTGACTCCCAAAAACCTTTTCAGGCATTCTCCTTTAAATTGAATGCTGAGCGATGTTGAAAACGTGGGAATCGTGTTTTTGCGCTCTGAAAGTGTTGAAAACCGTGTTTCTGGCAATATAGTTGAAACTGCACGTTGAATGATGTTAAAACCCAGGAATCGCGTTTTTACGCTCTGAAAGTGTCAAACAGCTTTTCTGATGCACTTCTGGAAAATGAGTGCTGTGTGTTGTTCAAAGCTGGGAACAGAGTTTTTGGGCTTGGAGAGTGTGAAAATTGTGTTTCTGACAGTCTACTGAAATCTGAATGCTGAGTATTGTTCAAAGCTGAGAACAGAGTTTTTGGGCTCTGAGTGACTCCAAAAACCTTTCCAGGCATTCTCCTTTAAATTGAATGCTGAGCGATGTTGAAAACGTGGGAATCGTGTTTTTGCGCTCTGAAAGTGTTGAAAACCGTGTTTCTGGCAATATAGTTGAAACTGCAAGTTGAATGATGTTAAAACCCAGGAATCGCGTTTTTGCGCTCTGAAAGTGTCGAAAACAGCGTTTCTGATGCACTTCTGGAAAATGAATGCTGTGTGTTGTTCAAAGCTGGGAACAGAGTTTTTGGGCTTGGAGAGTGTGAAAATTGTGTTTCTGGCAGTCTACTGAAATCTGAATGCTGAGTGTTGTTCAAAGCCGAGAACAGAGTTTTTGGGCTTTGAGTGACTCCAAAAACCTTTTCAGGCATTCTCCTTTAAATTGAATGCTGAGCGATGTTGAAAACGTGGGAATCGTGTTTTTGCGCTCTGAAAGTGTTGAAAACCGTGTTTCTGGCAATATAGTTGAAACTGCACGTTGAATGATGTTAAAACCCAGGAATCGCGTTTTTGCGCTCTGAAAGTGTCGAAAACAGGGTTTCTCGCAATATCATTGAAACTGCACGCTGAATGATGTTAAAACCCGGGAATCGCGTTTTTGCGTTGTGAAAGTCTCGAAAACGGCGTTTCTGATGCACTTCTTTAAAATGAATGCTGTGTGTTGTTCAAAGCTGGGAACAGAGTTTTTGGGCTTGAAGAGTGTGAAAATTGTGTTTCTGGCAGTCTACTGAAATCTGAATGCTGAGTGTTGTTGAAAGCTGAGAACAGAGTTTTTGGGCTCTGAGTGACTCCAAAAACCTTTTCAGGCATTCTCCTTTAAATTGAATGCTGAGCGATGTTGAAAACGTGGGAATCGTGTTTTTGCGCTCTGAAAGTGTTGAAAACCGTGTTTCTGGCAATATAGTTGAAACTGGACGTTGAATGATGTTAAAACCCAGGAATCGCTTTTTTGCGCTCTGAAAGTGTCGAAAACAGGGTTTCTCGCAATATCATTGAAACTGCACGCTGAATGATGTTAAAACCCGGGAATCGCGTTTTTTGCGTTGTGAAAGTGTCGAAAACGGCGTTTTTGATGCACTTCTTTAAAATGAATGCTGTGTGTTGTTCAAAGCTGAGAACAGAGTTTTTGGGCTTTGAGTGACTCCAAAAACCTTTTCAGGCATTCTCCTTTAAATTGAATGCTGAGCGATGTTGAAAACGTGGGAATCGTGTTTCTGCGCTCTGAAAGTGTTGAAAACCGTGTTTCTGGCAATATAGTTGAAACTGCACGTTGAATGATGTTAAAACCCAGGAATCGCGTTTTTGCGCTCTGAAAGTGTCGAAAACAGGGTTTTTCGCAATATCATTGAAACTGCACGCTGAATGATGTTAAAACCCGGGAATCGCGTTTTTGCGTTGTGAAAGTCTCGAAAACGGCGTTTCTGATGCACTTCTTTAAAATGAATGCTGTGTGTAGTTCAAAGCTGGGAACAGAGTTTTTGGGCTTGGAGAGTGTGATAATTGTGTTTCTGGCAGTCTACTGAAATCTGAATGCTGAGTGTTGTTCAAAGCTGAGAACAGAGTTTTTGGGCTCTGAGTGACTCCAAAAACCTTTTCAGGCATTCTCCTTTAAATTGAATGCTGAGCGATGTTGAAAACGTGGGAATCGTGTTTTTGCGCTCTGAAAGTGTTGAAAACCGTGTTTCTGGCAATATAGTTGAAACTGCACGTTGAATGATGTTAAAACCCAGGAATCGCGTTTTTACGCTCTGAAAGTGTCGAAAACAGCTTTTCTGATGCACTTCTGGAAAATGAGTGCTGTGTGTTGTTCAAAGCTGGGAACAGAGTTTTTGGGCTTGGAGAGTGTGAAAATTGTGTTTCTGACAGTCTACTGAAATCTGAATGCTGAGTATTGTTCAAAGCTGAGAACAGAGTTTTTGGGCTCTGAGTGACTCCAAAAACCTTTTCAGGCATTCTCCTTTAAATTGAATGCTGAGCGATGTTGAAAACGTGGGAATCGTGTTTTTGCGCTCTGAAAGTGTTGAAAACCGTGTTTCTGGCAATATAGTTGAAACTGCACGTTGAATGATGTTAAAACCCAGGAATCGCGTTTTTACGCTCTGAAAGTGTCGAAAACAGCTTTTCTGATGCACTTCTGGAAAATGAGTGCTGTGTGTTGTTCAAAGCTGGGAACAGAGTTTTTGGGCTTGGAGAGTGTGAAAATTGTGTTTCTGGCAGTCTACTGAAATCTGAATGCTGAGTGTTGTTCAAAGCTGAGAACAGAGTGTTTGGGCTTTGAGTGACTCCAAAAACCTTTTCAGGCATTCTCCTTTAAATTGAATGCTGAGCGATGTTGAAAACGTGGGAATCCTGTTTTTGCGCTCTGAAAGTGTTGAAAACCGTGTTTCTGGCAATATAGTTGAAACTGCATGTTGAATGATGTTAAAACCCAGGAATCGCGTTTTTACGCTCTGAAAGTGTCGAAAACAGCTTTTCTGATGCACTTCTGGAAAATGAGTGCTGTGTGTTGTTCAAAGCTGGGAACAGAGTTTTTGGGCTTGGAGAGTGTGAAAATTGTGTTTCTGGCAGTCTACTGAAATCTGAATGCTGAGTATTGTTCAAAGCTGAGAACAGAGTTTTTGGGCTCTGAGTGACTCCAAAAACCTTTCCAGGCATTCTCCTTTAAATTGAATGCTGAGCGATGTTGAAAACGTGGGAATCGTGTTTTTGTGCTCTGAAAGTGTTGAAAACCGTGTTTCTGGCAATATAGATGAAACTGCACGTTGAATGATGTTAAAACCCAGGAATCGCGTTTTTGCGCTTTGAAAGTGTTGAAAACAGGGTTTCTCGCAATATCATTGAAACTGCACGCTGAATGATGTTAAAACCCGGGAATCGCGTTTTTGCGTTGTGAAAGTGTCGAAAACGGCGTTTCTGATGCACTTCTTTAAAATGAATGCTGTGTGTTGTTCAAAGCTGGGAACAGAGTTTTTGGGCTTGGAGAGTGTGATAATTGTGTTTCTGGCAGTCTACTGAAATCTGAATGCTGAGTGTTGTTCAAAGCTGAGAACAGAGTTTTTGGGCTCTGAGTGACTCCAAAAACCTTTTCAGGCATTCTCCTTTAAATTGAATGCTGAGCGATGTTGAAAACGTGGGAATCGTGTTTTTGCACTCTGAAAGTGTTGAAAACCGTGTTTCTGGCAATATAGTTGAAACTGCACGTTGAATGATGTTAAAACCCAGGAATCGCGTTTTTGCGCTCTGAAAGTGTCGAAAACAGGGTTTCTCGCAATATCATTGAAACTGCACGCTGAATGATGTTAAAACCCGGGAATCGCGTTTTTGCGTTGTGAAAGTGTCGAAAACGGCGTTTCTGATGCACTTCTTTAAAATGAATGCTGTGTGTTGTTCAAAGCTGGGAACAGAGTTTTTGGGCTTGAAGAGTGTGAAAATTGTGTTTCTGGCAGTCTACTGAAATCTGAATGCTGAGTGTTGTTCAAAGCTGAGAACAGAGTTTTTGGGCTCTGAGTGACTCCAAAAACCTTTTCAGGCATTCTCCTTTAAATTGAATGCTGAGCGATGTTGAAAACGTGGGAATCGTGTTTTTGCGCTCTGAAAGTGTTGAAAACCGTGTTTCTGGCAATATAGTTGAAACTGCACGTTGAATGATGTTAAAACCCAGGAATCGCGTTTTTGCGCTCTGAAAGTGTCGAAAACAGGGTTTTTCGCAATATCATTGAAACTGCACGCTGAATGATGTTAAAACCCGGGAATCGCGTTTTTGCGTTGTGAAAGTGTCGAAAACGGCGTTTCTGATGCACTTCTTTAAAATGAATGCTGTGTGTAGTTCAAAGCTGGGAACAGAGTTTTTGGGCTTGGAGAGTGTGAAAATTGTGTTTCTGGCAGTCTACTGAAATCTGAATGCTGAGTGTTGTTCAAAGCTGAGAACAGAGTTTTTGGGCTCTGAGTGACTCCAAAAACCTTTTCAGGCATTCTCCTTTAAATTGAATGCTGAGCGATGTTGAAAACGTGGGAATCGTGTTTTTGCGCTCTGAAAGTGTTGAAAACCGTGTTTCTGGCAATATAGTTGAAACTGCACGTTGAATGATGTTAAAACCCAGGAATCGCGTTTTTGCGCTCTGAAAGTGTCGAAAACAGGGTTTTTCGCAATATCATTGAAACTGCACACTGAATGATGTTAAAACCCGGGAATCGCGTTTTTGCGTTGTGAAAGTCTCGAAAACGGCGTTTCTGATGCACTTCTTTAAAATGAATGCTGTGTGTAGTTCAAAGCTGGGAACAGAGTTTTTGGGCTTGGAGAGTGTGATAATTGTGTTTCTGGCAGTCTACTGAAATCTGAATGCTGAGTGTTGTTCAAAGCTGAGAACAGAGTTTTTGGGCTCTGAGTGACTCCAAAAACCTTTTCAGGCATTCTCCTTTAAATTGAATGCTGAGCGATGTTGAAAACGTGGGAATCGTGTTTTTGCGCTCTGAAAGTGTTGAAAACCGTGTTTCTGGCAATATAGTTGAAACTGCACGTTGAATGATGTTAAAACCCAGGAATCGCGTTTTTACGCTCTGAAAGTGTCGAAAACAGCTTTTCTGATGCACTTCTGGAAAATGAGTGCTGTGTGTTGTTCAAAGCTGGGAACAGAGTTTTTGGGCTTGGAGAGTGTGAAAATTGTGTTTCTGGCAGTCTACTGAAATCTGAATGCTGAGTGTTGTTCAAAGCTGAGAACAGAGTGTTTGGGCTTTGAGTGACTCCAAAAACCTTTTCAGGCATTCTCCTTTAAATTGAATGCTGAGCGATGTTGAAAACGTGGGAATCCTGTTTTTGCGCTCTGAAAGTGTTGAAAACCGTGTTTCTGGCAATATAGTTGAAACTGCATGTTGAATGATGTTAAAACCCAGGAATCGCGTTTTTACGCTCTGAAAGTGTCGAAAACAGCTTTTCTGATGCACTTCTGGAAAATGAGTGCTGTGTGTTGTTCAAAGCTGGGAACAGAGTTTTTGGGCTTGGAGAGTGTGAAAATTGTGTTTCTGACAGTCTACTGAAATCTGAATGCTGAGTATTGTTCAAAGCTGAGAACAGAGTTTTTGGGCTCTGAGTGACTCCAAAAACCTTTCCAGGCATTCTCCTTTAAATTGAATGCTGAGCGATGTTGAAAACGTGGGAATCGTGTTTTTGCGCTCTGAAAGTGTTGAAAACCGTGTTTCTGGCAATATAGTTGAAACTGCACGTTGAATGATGTTAAAACCCAGGAATCGCGTTTTTGCGCTCTGAAAGTGTCGAAAACAGGGTTTTTCGCAATATCATTGAAACTGCACACTGAATGATGTTAAAACCCGGGAATCGCGTTTTTGCGTTGTGAAAGTCTCGAAAACGGCGTTTCTGATGCACTTCTTTAAAATGAATGCTGTGTGTAGTTCAAAGCTGGGAACAGAGTTTTTGGGCTTGGAGAGTGTGAAAATTGTGTTTCTGGCAGTCTACTGAAATCTGAATGCTGAGTGTTGTTCAAAGCTGAGAACAGAGTTTTTGGGCTCTGAGTGACTCCAAAAACCTTTTCAGGCATTCTCCTTTAAATTGAATGCTGAGCGATGTTGAAAACGTGGGAATCGTGTTTTTGCGCTCTGAAAGTGTTGAAAACCGTGTTTCTGGCAATATAGTTGAAACTGCACCTTGAATGATGTTAAAACCCAGGAATCGCGTTTTTACGCTCTGAAAGTGTCAAACAGCTTTTCTGATGCACTTCTGGAAAATGAGTGCTGTGTGTTGTTCAAAGCTGGGAACAGAGTTTTTGGGCTTGGAGAGTGTGAAAATTGTGTTTCTGACAGTCTACTGAAATCTGAATGCTGAGTATTGTTCAAAGCTGAGAACAGAGTTTTTGGGCTCTGAGTGACTCCAAAAACCTTTTCAGGCATTCTCCTTTAAATTGAATGCTGAGCGATGTTGAAAACGTGGGAATCGTGTTTTTGCGCTCTGAAAGTGTTGAAAACCGTGTTTCTGGCAATATAGTTGAAACTGCACGTTGAATGATGTTAAAACCCAGGAATCGCGTTTTTGCGCTCTGAAAGTGTCGAAAACAGCGTTTCTGATGCACTTCTGGAAAATGAATGCTGTGTGTTGTTCAAAGCTGGGAACAGAGTTTTTGGGCTTGGAGAGTGTGATAATTGTGTTTCTGGCAGTCTACTGAAATCTGAATGCTGAGTGTTGTTCAAAGCTGAGAACAGAGTTTTTGGGCTCTGAGTGACTCCAAAAACCTTTTCAGGCATTCTCCTTTAAATTGAATGCTGAGCGATGTTGAAAACGTGGGAATCGTGTTTTTGCGCTCTGAAAGTGTTGAAAACCGTGTTTCTGGCAATATAGTTGAAACTGCACGTTGAATGATGTTAAAACCCAGGAATCGCGTTTTTACGCTCTGAAAGTGTCGAAAACAGCTTTTCTGATGCACTTCTGGAAAATGAGTGCTGTGTGTTGTTCAAAGCTGGGAACAGAGTTTTTGGGCTTGGAGAGTGTGAAAATTGTGTTTCTGGCAGTCTACTGAAATCTGAATGCTGAGTGTTGTTCAAAGCCGAGAACAGAGTTTTTGGGCTTTGAGTGACTCCAAAAACCTTTTCAGGCATTCTCCTTTAAATTGAATGCTGAGCGATGTTGAAAACGTGGGAATCGTGTTTTTGCGCTCTGAAAGTGTTGAAAACCGTGTTTCTGGCAATATAGTTGAAACTGCACGTTGAATGATGTTAAAACCCAGGAATCGCGTTTTTGCGCTCTGAAAGTGTCGAAAACAGCTTTTCTGATGCACTTCTGGAAAATGAGTGCTGTGTGTTGTTCAAAGCTGGGAACAGAGTTTTTGGGCTTGGAGAGTGTGAAAATTGTGTTTCTGACAGTCTACTGAAATCTGAATGCTGAGTATTGTTCAAAGCTGAGAACAGAGTTTTTGGGCTCTGAGTGACTCCAAAAACCTTTTCAGGCATTCTCCTTTAAATTGAATGCTGAGCGATGTTGAAAACGTGGGAATCGTGTTTTTGCGCTCTGAAAGTGTTGAAAACCGTGTTTCTGGCAATATAGATGAAACTGCACGTTGAATGATGTTAAAACCCAGGAATCGCGTTTTTGCGCTCTGAAAGTGTCGAAAACAGGGTTTCTCGCAATATCATTGAAACTGCACGCTGAATGATGTTAAAACCCGGGAATCGCGTTTTTGCGTTGTGAAAGTGTCGAAAACGGCGTTTCTGATGCACTTCTTTAAAATGAATGCTGTGTGTTGTTCAAAGCTGGGAACAGAGTTTTTGGGCTTGAAGAGTGTGAAAATTGTGTTTCTGGCAGTCTACTGAAATCTGAATGCTGAGTGTTGTTCAAAGCTGAGAACAGAGTTTTTGGGCTCTGAGTGACTCCAAAAACCTTTTCAGGCATTCTCCTTTAAATTGAATGCTGAGCGATGTTGAAAACGTGGGAATCGTGTTTTTGCGCTCTGAAAGTGTTGAAAACCGTGTTTCTGGCAATATAGTTGAAACTGCACGTTGAATGATGTTAAAACCCAGGAATCGCGTTTTTGCGCTCTGAAAGTGTCGAAAACAGGGTTTCTCGCAATATCATTGAAACTGCACGCTGAATGATGTTAAAACCCGGGAATCGCGTTTTTGCGTTGTGAAAGTGTCGAAAACGGCGTTTTTGATGCACTTCTTTAAAATGAATGCTGTGTGTTGTTCAAAGCTGAGAACAGAGTTTTTGGGCTTTGAGTGACTCCAAAATCCTTTTCAGGCATTCTCCTTTAAATTGAATGCTGAGCGATGTTGAAAACGTGGGAATCGTGTTTTTGCGCTCTGAAAGTGTTGAAAACCGTGTTTCTGGCAATATAGTTGAAACTGCACGTTGAATGATGTTAAAACCCAGGAATCGCGTTTTTGCGCTCTGAAAGTGTCGAAAACAGGGTTTTTCGCAATATCATTGAAACTGCACGCTGAATGATGTTAAAACCCGGGAATCGCGTTTTTGCGTTGTGAAAGTCTCGAAAACGGCGTTTCTGATGCACTTCTTTAAAATGAATGCTGTGTGTTGTTCAAAGCTGAGAACAGAGTTTTTGGGCTTTGAGTGACTCCAAAAACCTTTTCAGGCATTCTCCTTTAAATTGAATGCTGAGCGATGTTGAAAACGTGGGAATCGTGTTTTTGCGCTCTGAAAGTGTTGAAAACCGTGTTTCTGGCAATATAGTTGAAACTGCACGTTGAATGATGTTAAAACCCAGGAATCACGTTTTTGCGCTCTGAAAGTGTCGAAAACAGCTTTTCTGATGCACTTCTGAAAATGAGTGCTGTGTGTTGTTCAAAGCTGGGAACAGAGTTTTTGGGCTTGGAGAGTGTGAAAATTGTGTTTCTGGCAGTCTACTGAAATCTGAATGCTGAGTGTTGTTCAAAGCTGAGAACAGAGTTTTTGGGCTCTGAGTGACTCCAAAAACCTTTTCAGGCATTCTCCTTTAAATTGAATGCTGAGCGATGTTGAAAACGTGGGAATCGTGTTTTTGCGCTCTGAAAGTGTTGAAAACCGTGTTTCTGGCAATATAGTTGAAACTGCACGTTGAATGATGTTAAAACCCAGGAATCGCGTTTTTGCGCTCTGAAAGTGTCGAAAACAGCTTTTCTGATGCACTTCTGGAAAATGAGTGCTGTGTGTTGTTCAAAGCTGGGAACAGAGTTTTTGGGCTTGGAGAGTGTGAAAATTGTGTTTCTGACAGTCTACTGAAATCTGAATGCTGAGTGTTGTTCAAAGCTGAGAACAGAGTTTTTGGTCTCTGAGTGACTCCAAAAACCTTTTCAGGCATTCTCCTTTAAATTGAATGCTGAGCGATGTTGAAAACGTGGGAATCGTGTTTTTGCGCTCTGAAAGTGTCGAAAACAGCGTTCCTGATGCACTTCTGGAAAATGAGTGCTGTGTTTTGTTCAAAGCTGGGAACAGAGTTTTTGGGCTTGGAGAGGGTGAAAATTGTGTTTCTGACAGTCTACTGAAATCTGAATGCTGAGTGTTGTTCAAAGCTGCGAACAGAGTTTTTGGGCTCTGAGTGACTTTCACAACCTTTTCAGGCATTCTCCTTTAAATTGAATGCTGAGCGATGTTGAAAACGTGGGAATCGTGTTTTTGCGCTCTGAAAGTGTTGAAAACCATGTTTCTGGCAATATAGTTGAAACTGCACGTTGAATGATGTTAAAACCCAGGAATCGCGTTTTTGCGCTCTGAAAGTGTCGAAAACAGGGTTTCTGATGCACTTCTGGAAAATGAATGCTGTGTGTTGTTCAAAGCTGGGAACAGAGTTTTTGGGCTTGGAGAGTGTGAAAATTGTGTTTCTGACAGTCTACTGAAATCTGAATGCTGAGTGTTGTTCAAAGCTGAGAACAGAGTTTTTGGGCTCTGAGTGACTCCAAAAACCTTTTCAGGCATTCTCCTTTAAATTGAATGCTGAGCGATGTTGAAAACGTGGGAATCGTGTTTTTGCGCTCTGAAAGTGTTGAAAACCGTGTTTCTGGCAATATAGTTGAAACTGCACGTTGAATGATGTTAAAACCCAGGAATCGCGTTTTTGCGCTCTGAAAGTGTCGAAAACAGGGTTTCTCGCAATATCATTGAAACTGCACGCTGAATGATGTTAAAACCCGGGAATCGCGTTTTTGCGTTGTGAAAGTGTCGAAAACAGCTTTTCTGATGCACTTCTGGAAAATGAGTGCTGTGTGTTGTTCAAAGCTGGGAACAGAGTTTTTGGGCTTGGAGAGTGTGAAAATTGTGTTTCTGACAGTCTACTGAAATCTGAATGCTGAGTATTGTTCAAAGCTGAGAACAGAGTTTTTGGGCTCTGAGTGACTCCAAAAACCTTTTCAGGCATTCTCCTTTAAATTGAATGCTGAGCGATGTTGAAAACGTGGGAATCGTGTTTTTGCGCTCTGAAAGTGTTGAAAACCGTGTTTCTGGCAATATAGTTGAAAATGCACGTTGAATGATGTTAAAACCCAGGAATCGCGTTTTTGCGCTCTGAAAGTGTCGAAAACAGCGTTTCTGATGCACTTCTGGAAAATGAGTGCTGTGTGTTGTTCAAAGCTGGGAACAGAGTTTTTGGGCTTGGAGAGGGTGAAAATTGTGTTTCTGGCAGTCTACTGAAATCTGAATGCTGAGTGTTGTTCAAAGCTGAGAACAGAGTTTTTGGGCTCTGAGTGACTCCAAAAACCTTTTCAGGCATTCTCCTTTAAATTGAATGCTGAGCGATGTTGAAAACGTGGGAATCGTGTTTTTGCGCTCTGAAAGTGTTGAAAACCGTGTTTCTGGCAATATAGTTGAAACTGCACGTTGAATGATGTTAAAACCCAGGAATCGCGTTTTTGCGCTCTGAAAGTGTCGAAAACAGCTTTTCTGATGCACTTCTGGAAAATGAGTGCTGTGTGTTGTTCAAAGCTGGGAACAGAGTTTTTGGGCTTGGAGAGTGTGAAAATTGTGTTTCTGACAGTCTACTGAAATCTGAATGCTGAGTATTGTTCAAAGCTGAGAACAGAGTTTTTGGTCTCTGAGTGACTCCAAAAACCTTTTCAAGCATTCTCCTTTAAATTGAATGCTGAGCGATGTTGAAAACGTGGGAATCGTGTTTTTGCGCTCTGAAAGTGTCGAAAACAGCTTTTCTGATGCACTTCTGGAAAATGAGTGCTGTGTGTTGTTCAAAGCTGGGAACAGAGTTTTTGGGCTTGGAGAGTGTGAAAATTGTGTTTCTGACAGTCTACTGAAATCTGAATGCTGAGTGTTGTTCAAAGCTGAGAACAGAGTTTTTGGTCTCTGAGTGACTCCAAAAACCTTTTCAGGCATTCTCCTTTAAATTGAATGCTGAGCGATGTTGAAAACGTGGGAATCGTGTTTTTGCGCTCTGAAAGTGTTGAAAACCGTGTTTCTGGCAATATAGTTGAAACTGCACGTTGAATGATGTTAAAACCCAGGAATCGCGTTTTTGCGCTCTGAAAGTGTCGAAAACAGGGTTTCTCGCAATATCATTGAAACTGCACGCTGAATGATGTTAAAACCCGGGAATCGCGTTTTTGCGTTATGAAAGTGTCGAAAACAGCTTTTCTGATGCACTTCTGGAAAATGAGTGCTGTGTGTTGTTCAAAGCTGGGAACAGAGTTTTTGGGCTTGGAGAGTGTGAAAATTGTGTTTCTGACAGTCTACTGAAATCTGAATGCTGAGTATTGTTCAAAGCTGAGAACAGAGTTTTTGGGCTCTGAGTGACTCCAAAAACCTTTCCAGGCATTCTCCTTTAAATTGAATGCTGAGCGATGTTGAAAACGTGGGAATCGTGTTTTTGCGCTCTGAAAGTGTTGAAAACCGTGTTTCTGGCAAGATAGTTGAAACTGCACGTTGAATGATGTTAAAACCCAGGAATCGCGTTTTTGCGCTCTGAAAGTGTCGAAAACAGGGTTTTTCGCAATATCATTGAAACTGCACGCTGAATGATGTTAAAACCCGGGAATCGCGTTTTTGCGTTGTGAAAGTCTCGAAAACGGCGTTTCTGATGCACTTCTGGAAAATGAGTGCTGTGTGTTGTTCAAAGCTGGGAACAGAGTTTTTGGGCTTGGAGAGTGTGAAAATTGTGTTTCTGACAGTCTACTGAAATCTGAATGCTGAGTATTGTTCAAAGCTGAGAACAGAGTTTTTGGGCTCTGAGTGACTCCAAAAACCTTTCCAGGCATTCTCCTTTAAATTGAATGCTGAGCGATGTTGAAAACGTGGGAATCGTGTTTTTGCGCTCTGAAAGTGTTGAAAACCGTGTTTCTGGCAATATAGTTGAAACTGCACGTTGAATGATGTTAAAACCCAGGAATCGCGTTTTTGCGCTCTGAAAGTGTCGAAAACAGGGTTTCTCGCAATATCATTGAAACTGCACGCTGAATGATGTTAAAACCCGGGAATCGCGTTTTTGCGTTGTGAAAGTGTCGAAAACGGCGTTTTTGATGCACTTCTTTAAAATGAATGCTGTGTGTTGTTCAAAGCTGAGAACAGAGTTTTTGGGCTTTGAGTGACTCCAAAAACCTTTTCAGGCATTCTCCTTTAAATTGAATGATGAGCGATGTTGAAAACGTGGGAATCGTGTTTTTGCGCTCTGAAAGTGTTGAAAACCGTGTTTCTGGCAATATAGTTGAAACTGCACGTTGAATGATGTTAAAACCCAGGAATCGCGTTTTTGCGCTCTGAAAGTGTCGAAAACAGGGTTTTTCGCAATATCATTGAAACTGCACGCTGAATGATGTTAAAACCCGGGAATCGCGTTTTTGCGTTGTGAAAGTCTCGAAAACGGCGTTTCTGATGCACTTCTTTAAAATGAATGCTGTGTGTAGTTCAAAGCTGGGAACAGAGTTTTTGGGCTTGGAGAGTGTGAAAATTGTGTTTCTGGCAGTCTACTGAAATCTGTTCTCAGCTTTGAACAACACTCAGCATTCAGAGTTTTTGGGCTCTGAGTGACTCCAAAAACCTTTCCAGGCATTCTCCTTTAAATTGAATGCTGAGCGATGTTGAAAACGTGGGAATCGTGTTTTTGCGCTCTGAAAGTGTTGAAAACCGTGTTTCTGGCAATATAGTTGAAACTGCACGTTGAATGATGTTAAAACCCAGGAATCGCGTTTTTGCGCTCTGAAAGTGTCGAAAACAGCTTTTCTGATGCACTTCTGAAAATGAGTGCTGTGTGTTGTTCAAAGCTGGGAACAGAGTTTTTGGGCTTGGAGAGTGTGAAAATTGTGTTTCTGGCAGTCTACTGAAATCTGAATGCTGAGTGTTGTTCAAAGCTGAGAACAGAGTTTTTGGGCTCTGAGTGACTCCAAAAACCTTTTCAGGCATTCTCCTTTAAATTGAATGCTGAGCGATGTTGAAAACGTGGGAATCGTGTTTTTGCGCTCTGAAAGTGTTGAAAACCGTGTTTCTGGCAATATAGTTGAAACTGCACTTTGAATGATGTTAAAACCCAGGAATCGCGTTTTTGCGCTCTGAAAGTGTCGAAAACAGGGTTTTTCGCAATATCATTGAAACTGCACGCTGAATGATGTTAAAACCCGGGAATCGCGTTTTTGCGTTGTGAAAGTCTCGAAAACGGCGTTTCTGATGCACTTCTTTAAAATGAATGCTGTGTGTTGTTCAAAGCTGGGAACAGAGTTTTTGGGCTTGGAGAGTGTGAAAATTGTGTTTCTGGCAGTCTACTGAAATCTGAATGCTGAGTATTGTTCAAAGCTGAGAACAGAGTTTTTGGGCTCTGAGTGACTCCAAAAACCTTTTCAGGCATTCTCCTTTAAATTGAATGCTGAGCGATGTTGAAAACGTGGGAATCGTGTTTTTGTGCTCTGAAAGTGTTGAAAACCGTGTTTCTGGCAATATAGATGAAACTGCATGTTGAATGATGTTAAAACCCAGGAATCGCGTTTTTGCGCTCTGAAAGTGTCGAAAACAGGGTTTCTCGCAATATCATTGAAACTGCACGCTGAATGATGTTAAAACCCGGGAATCGCGTTTTTGCGTTGTGAAAGTGTCGAAAACGGCGTTTCTGATGCACTTCTTTAAAATGAATGCTGTGTGTTGTTCAAAGCTGGGAACAGAGTTTTTGGGCTTGAAGAGTGTGAAAATTGTGTTTCTGGCAGTCTACTGAAATCTGAATGCTGAGTATTGTTCAAAGCTGAGAACAGAGTTTTTGGGCTCTGAGTGACTCCAAAAACCTTTCCAGGCATTCTCCTTTAAATTGAATGCTGAGCGATGTTGAAAACGTGGGAATCGTGTTTTTGTGCTCTGAAAGTGTTGAAAACCGTGTTTCTGGCAATATAGATGAAACTGCACGTTGAATGATGTTAAAACCCAGGAATCGCGTTTTTGCGCTTTGAAAGTGTCGAAAACAGGGTTTCTCGCAATATCATTGAAACTGCACGCTGAATGATGTTAAAACCCGGGAATCGCGTTTTTGCGTTGTGAAAGTGTCGAAAACGGCGTTTCTGATGCACTTCTTTAAAATGAATGCTGTGTGTTGTTCAAAGCTGGGAACAGAGTTTTTGGGCTTGGAGAGTGTGATAATTGTGTTTCTGGCAGTCTACTGAAATCTGAATGCTGAGTGTTGTTCAAAGCTGAGAACAGAGTTTTTGGGCTCTGAGTGACTCCAAAAACCTTTTCAGGCATTCTCCTTTAAATTGAATGCTGAGCGATGTTGAAAACGTGGGAATCGTGTTTTTGCACTCTGAAAGTGTTGAAAACCGTGTTTCTGGCAATATAGTTGAAACTGCACGTTGAATGATGTTAAAACCCAGGAATCGCGTTTTTGCGCTCTGAAAGTGTCGAAAACAGGGTTTCTCGCAATATCATTGAAACTGCACGCTGAATGATGTTAAAACCCGGGAATCGCGTTTTTGCGTTGTGAAAGTGTCGAAAACGGCGTTTCTGATGCACTTCTTTAAAATGAATGCTGTGTGTTGTTCAAAGCTGGGAACAGAGTTTTTGGGCTTGAAGAGTGTGAAAATTGTGTTTCTGGCAGTCTACTGAAATCTGAATGCTGAGTGTTGTTCAAAGCTGAGAACAGAGTTTTTGGGCTCTGAGTGACTCCAAAAACCTTTTCAGGCATTCTCCTTTAAATTGAATGCTGAGCGATGTTGAAAACGTGGGAATCGTGTTTTTGCACTCTGAAAGTGTTGAAAACCGTGTTTCTGGCAATATAGTTGAAACTGCACGTTGAATGATGTTAAAACCCAGGAATCGCGTTTTTGCGCTCTGAAAGTGTCGAAAACAGCTTTTCTGATGCACTTCTGGAAAATGAGTGCTGTGTGTTGTTCAAAGCTGGGAACAGAGTTTTTGGGCTTGGAGAGTGTGAAAATTGTGTTTCTGACAGTCTACTGAAATCTGAATGCTGAGTATTGTTCAAAGCTGAGAACAGAGTTTTTGGGCTCTGAGTGACTCCAAAAACCTTTCCAGGCATTCTCCTTTAAATTGAATGCTGAGCGATGTTGAAAACGTGGGAATCGTGTTTTTGCGCTCTGAAAGTGTTGAAAACCGTGTTTCTGGCAATATAGTTGAAACTGCACGTTGAATGATGTTAAAACCCAGGAATCGCGTTTTTGCGCTCTGAAAGTGTCGAAAACAGGGTTTTTCGCAATATCATTGAAACTGCACGCTGAATGATGTTAAAACCCGGGAATCGCGTTTTTGCGTTGTGAAAGTCTCGAAAACGGCGTTTCTGATGCACTTCTTTAAAATGAATGCTGTGTGTAGTTCAAAGCTGGGAACAGAGTTTTTGGGCTTGGAGAGTGTGAAAATTGTGTTTCTGGCAGTCTACTGAAATCTGAATGCTGAGTGTTGTTCAAAGCTGAGAACAGAGTTTTTGGGCTCTGAGTGACTCCAAAAACCTTTTCAGGCATTCTCCTTTAAATTGAATGCTGAGCGATGTTGAAAACGTGGGAATCGTGTTTTTGCGCTCTGAAAGTGTTGAAAACCGTGTTTCTGGCAATATAGTTGAAACTGCACCTTGAATGATGTTAAAACCCAGGAATCGCGTTTTTACGCTCTGAAAGTGTCAAACAGCTTTTCTGATGCACTTCTGGAAAATGAGTGCTGTGTGTTGTTCAAAGCTGGGAACAGAGTTTTTGGGCTTGGAGAGTGTGAAAATTGTGTTTCTGACAGTCTACTGAAATCTGAATGCTGAGTATTGTTCAAAGCTGAGAACAGAGTTTTTGGGCTCTGAGTGACTCCAAAAACCTTTTCAGGCATTCTCCTTTAAATTGAATGCTGAGCGATGTTGAAAACGTGGGAATCGTGTTTTTGCGCTCTGAAAGTGTTGAAAACCGTGTTTCTGGCAATATAGTTGAAACTGCACGTTGAATGATGTTAAAACCCAGGAATCGCGTTTTTGCGCTCTGAAAGTGTCGAAAACAGCGTTTCTGATGCACTTCTGGAAAATGAATGCTGTGTGTTGTTCAAAGCTGGGAACAGAGTTTTTGGGCTTGGAGAGTGTGATAATTGTGTTTCTGGCAGTCTACTGAAATCTGAATGCTGAGTATTGTTCAAAGCTGAGAACAGAGTTTTTGGGCTCTGAGTGACTCCAAAAACCTTTTCAGGCATTCTCCTTTAAATTGAATGCTGAGCGATGTTGAAAACGTGGGAATCGTGTTTTTGTGCTCTGAAAGTGTTGAAAACCGTGTTTCTGGCAATATAGATGAAACTGCATGTTGAATGATGTTAAAACCCAGGAATCGCGTTTTTGCGCTCTGAAAGTGTCGAAAACAGGGTTTCTCGCAATATCATTGAAACTGCACGCTGAATGATGTTAAAACCCGGGAATCGCGTTTTTGCGTTGTGAAAGTGTCGAAAACGGCGTTTCTGATGCACTTCTTTAAAATGAATGCTGTGTGTTGTTCAAAGCTGGGAACAGAGTTTTTGGGCTTGAAGAGTGTGAAAATTGTGTTTCTGGCAGTTTACTGAAATCTGAATGCTGAGTATTGTTCAAAGCTGAGAACAGAGTTTTTGGGCTCTGAGTGACTCCAAAAACCTTTCCAGGCATTCTCCTTTAAATTGAATGCTGAGCGATGTTGAAAACGTGGGAATCGTGTTTTTGTGCTCTGAAAGTGTTGAAAACCGTGTTTCTGGCAATATAGATGAAACTGCACGTTGAATGATGTTAAAACCCAGGAATCGCGTTTTTGCGCTTTGAAAGTGTCGAAAACAGGGTTTCTCGCAATATCATTGAAACTGCACGCTGAATGATGTTAAAACCCGGGAATCGCGTTTTTGCGTTGTGAAAGTGTCGAAAACGGCGTTTCTGATGCACTTCTTTAAAATGAATGCTGTGTGTTGTTCAAAGCTGGGAACAGAGTTT
The DNA here is from genome assembly GCF_013368585.1 of Megalops cyprinoides. Lineage (NCBI taxonomy): Eukaryota > Metazoa > Chordata > Actinopteri > Elopiformes > Megalopidae > Megalops > Megalops cyprinoides. Next base: position 7,298 of record NW_023494622.1, on the reverse strand, counting down.
TTGGGCTTGGAGAGTGTGATAATTGTGTTTCTGGCAGTCTACTGAAATCTGAATGCTGAGTGTTGTTCAAAGCTGAGAACAGAGTTTTTGGGCTCTGAGTGACTCCAAAAACCTTTTCAGGCATTCTCCTTTAAATTGAATGCTGAGCGATGTTGAAAACGTGGGAATCGTGTTTTTGCACTCTGAAAGTGTTGAAAACCGTGTTTCTGGCAATATAGTTGAAACTGCACGTTGAATGATGTTAAAACCCAGGAATCGCGTTTTTGCGCTCTGAAAGTGTCGAAAACAGGGTTTCTCGCAATATCATTGAAACTGCACGCTGAATGATGTTAAAACCCGGGAATCGCGTTTTTGCGTTGTGAAAGTGTCGAAAACGGCGTTTCTGATGCACTTCTTTAAAATGAATGCTGTGTGTTGTTCAAAGCTGGGAACAGAGTTTTTGGGCTTGAAGAGTGTGAAAATTGTGTTTCTGGCAGTCTACTGAAATCTGAATGCTGAGTGTTGTTCAAAGCTGAGAACAGAGTTTTTGGGCTCTGAGTGACTCCAAAAACCTTTTCAGGCATTCTCCTTTAAATTGAATGCTGAGCGATGTTGAAAACGTGGGAATCGTGTTTTTGCACTCTGAAAGTGTTGAAAACCGTGTTTCTGGCAATATAGTTGAAACTGCACGTTGAATGATGTTAAAACCCAGGAATCGCGTTTTTGCGCTCTGAAAGTGTCGAAAACAGCTTTTCTGATGCACTTCTGGAAAATGAGTGCTGTGTGTTGTTCAAAGCTGGGAACAGAGTTTTTGGGCTTGGAGAGTGTGAAAATTGTGTTTCTGACAGTCTACTGAAATCTGAATGCTGAGTATTGTTCAAAGCTGAGAACAGAGTTTTTGGGCTCTGAGTGACTCCAAAAACCTTTTCAGGCATTCTCCTTTAAATTGAATGCTGAGCGATGTTGAAAACGTGGGAATCGTGTTTTTGCGCTCTGAAAGTGTTGAAAACCGTGTTTCTGGCAATATAGTTGAAACTGCACGTTGAATGATGTTAAAACCCAGGAATCGCGTTTTTGCGCTCTGAAAGTGTCGAAAACAGCGTTTCTGATGCACTTCTGGAAAATGAATGCTGTGTGTTGTTCAAAGCTGGGAACAGAGTTTTTGGGCTTGGAGAGTGTGATAATTGTGTTTCTGGCAGTCTACTGAAATCTGAATGCTGAGTGTTGTTCAAAGCTGAGAACAGAGTTTTTGGGCTCTGAGTGACTCCAAAAACCTTTTCAGGCATTCTCCTTTAAATTGAATGCTGAGCGATGTTGAAAACGTGGGAATCGTGTTTTTGCGCTCTGAAAGTGTTGAAAACCGTGTTTCTGGCAATATAGTTGAAACTGCACGTTGAATGATGTTAAAACCCAGGAATCGCGTTTTTACGCTCTGAAAGTGTCGAAAACAGCTTTTCTGATGCACTTCTGGAAAATGAGTGCTGTGTGTTGTTCAAAGCTGGGAACAGAGTTTTTGGGCTTGGAGAGTGTGAAAATTGTGTTTCTGACAGTCTACTGAAATCTGAATGCTGAGTATTGTTCAAAGCTGAGAACAGAGTTTTTGGGCTCTGAGTGACTCCAAAAACCTTTTCAGGCATTCTCCTTTAAATTGAATGCTGAGCGATGTTGAAAACGTGGGAATCGTGTTTTTGCGCTCTGAAAGTGTTGAAAACCGTGTTTCTGGCAATATAGTTGAAACTGCACGTTGAATGATGTTAAAACCCAGGAATCGCGTTTTTGCGCTCTGAAAGTGTCGAAAACAGCTTTTCTGATGCACTTCTGGAAAATGAGTGCTGTGTGTTGTTCAAAGCTGGGAACAGAGTTTTTGGGCTTGGAGAGTGTGAAAATTGTGTTTCTGGCAGTCTACTGAAATCTGAATGCTGAGTGTTGTTCAAAGCTGAGAACAGAGTGTTTGGGCTTTGAGTGACTCCAAAAACCTTTTCAGGCATTCTCCTTTAAATTGAATGCTGAGCGATGTTGAAAACGTGGGAATCCTGTTTTTGCGCTCTGAAAGTGTTGAAAACCGTGTTTCTGGCAATATAGATGAAACTGCACGTTGAATGATGTTAAAACCCAGGAATCGCGTTTTTGCGCTCTGAAAGTGTCGAAAACAGGGTTTCTCGCAATATCATTGAAACTGCACGCTGAATGATGTTAAAACCCGGGAATCGCGTTTTTGCGTTGTGAAAGTGTCGAAAACGGCGTTTCTGATGCACTTCTTTAAAATGAATGCTGTGTGTTGTTCAAAGCTGGGAACAGAGTTTTTGGGCTTGAAGAGTGTGAAAATTGTGTTTCTGGCAGTCTACTGAAATCTGAATGCTGAGTATTGTTCAAAGCTGAGAACAGAGTTTTTGGGCTCTGAGTGACTCCAAAAACCTTTTCAGGCATTCTCCTTTAAATTGAATGCTGAGCGATGTTGAAAACGTGGGAATCGTGTTTTTGCACTCTGAAAGTGTTGAAAACCGTGTTTCTGGCAATATAGATGAAACTGCATGTTGAATGATGTTAAAACCCAGGAATCGCGTTTTTGCGCTCTGAAAGTGTCGAAAACAGGGTTTCTCGCAATATCATTGAAACTGCACACTGAATGATGTTAAAACCCGGGAATCGCGTTTTTGCGTTGTGAAAGTCTCGAAAACGGCGTTTCTGATGCACTTCTTTAAAATGAATGCTGTGTGTAGTTCAAAGCTGGGAACAGAGTTTTTGGGCTTGGAGAGTGTGAAAATTGTGTTTCTGGCAGTCTACTGAAATCTGAATGCTGAGTGTTGTTCAAAGCTGAGAACAGAGTTTTTGGGCTCTGAGTGACTCCAAAAACCTTTTCAGGCATTCTCCTTTAAATTGAATGCTGGGCGATGTTGAAAACGTGGGAATCGTGTTTTTTGCGCTCTGAAAGTGTTGAAAACCGTGTTTCTGGCAATATAGTTGAAACTGCACCTTGAATGATGTTAAAACCCAGGAATCGCGTTTTTACGCTCTGAAAGTGTCAAACAGCTTTTCTGATGCACTTCTGGAAAATGAGTGCTGTGTGTTGTTCAAAGCTGGGAACAGAGTTTTTGGGCTTGGAGAGTGTGAAAATTGTGTTTCTGACAGTCTACTGAAATCTGAATGCTGAGTATTGTTCAAAGCTGAGAACAGAGTTTTTGGGCTCTGAGTGACTCCAAAAACCTTTTCAGGCATTCTCCTTTAAATTGAATGCTGAGCGATGTTGAAAACGTGGGAATCGTGTTTTTGCGCTCTGAAAGTGTTGAAAACCGTGTTTCTGGCAATATAGTTGAAACTGCACGTTGAATGATGTTAAAACCCAGGAATCGCGTTTTTGCGCTCTGAAAGTGTCGAAAACAGCGTTTCTGATGCACTTCTGGAAAATGAATGCTGTGTGTTGTTCAAAGCTGGGAACAGAGTTTTTGGGCTTGGAGAGTGTGATAATTGTGTTTCTGGCAGTCTACTGAAATCTGAATGCTGAGTGTTGTTCAAAGCTGAGAACAGAGTTTTTGGGCTCTGAGTGACTCCAAAAACCTTTTCAGGCATTCTCCTTTAAATTGAATGCTGAGCGATGTTGAAAACGTGGGAATCGTGTTTTTTGCGCTCTGAAAGTGTTGAAAACCGTGTTTCTGGCAATATAGTTGAAACTGCACGTTGAATGATGTTAAAACCCAGGAATCGCGTTTTTACGCTCTGAAAGTGTCGAAAACAGCTTTTCTGATGCACTTCTGGAAAATGAGTGCTGTGTGTTGTTCAAAGCTGGGAACAGAGTTTTTGGGCTTGGAGAGTGTGAAAATTGTGTTTCTGGCAGTCTACTGAAATCTGAATGCTGAGTGTTGTTCAAAGCCGAGAACAGAGTTTTTGGGCTTTGAGTGACTCCAAAAACCTTTTCAGGCATTCTCCTTTAAATTGAATGCTGAGCGATGTTGAAAACGTGGGAATCGTGTTTTTGCGCTCTGAAAGTGTTGAAAACCGTGTTTCTGGCAATATAGTTGAAACTGCACGTTGAATGATGTTAAAACCCAGGAATCGCGTTTTTACGCTCTGAAAGTGTCGAAAACAGCTTTTCTGATGCACTTCTGGAAAATGAGTGCTGTGTGTTGTTCAAAGCTGGGAACAGAGTTTTTGGGCTTGGAGAGTGTGAAAATTGTGTTTCTGACAGTCTACTGAAATCTGAATGCTGAGTATTGTTCAAAGCTGAGAACAGAGTTTTTGGGCTCTGAGTGACTCCAAAAACCTTTTCAGGCATTCTCCTTTAAATTGAATGCTGAGCGATGTTGAAAACGTGGGAATCGTGTTTTTGCGCTCTGAAAGTGTTGAAAACCGTGTTTCTGGCAATATAGATGAAACTGCACGTTGAATGATGTTAAAACCCAGGAATCGCGTTTTTGCGCTCTGAAAGTGTCGAAAACAGGGTTTCTCGCAATATCATTGAAACTGCACGCTGAATGATGTTAAAACCCGGGAATCGCGTTTTTGCGTTGTGAAAGTGTCGAAAACGGCGTTTCTGATGCACTTCTTTAAAATGAATGCTGTGTGTTGTTCAAAGCTGGGAACAGAGTTTTTGGGCTTGAAGAGTGTGAAAATTGTGTTTCTGGCAGTCTACTGAAATCTGAATGCTGAGTGTTGTTCAAAGCTGAGAACAGAGTTTTTGGGCTCTGAGTGACTCCAAAAACCTTTTCAGGCATTCTCCTTTAAATTGAATGCTGAGCGATGTTGAAAACGTGGGAATCGTGTTTTTGCGCTCTGAAAGTGTTGAAAACCGTGTTTCTGGCAATATAGTTGAAACTGCACGTTGAATGATGTTAAAACCCAGGAATCGCGTTTTTGCGCTCTGAAAGTGTCGAAAACAGGGTTTCTCGCAATATCATTGAAACCGCACGCTGAATGATGTTAAAACCCGGGAATCGCGTTTTTGCGTTGTGAAAGTGTCGAAAACGGCGTTTTTGATGCACTTCTTTAAAATGAATGCTGTGTGTTGTTCAAAGCTGAGAACAGAGTTTTTGGGCTTTGAGTGACTCCAAAAACCTTTTCAGGCATTCTCCTTTAAATTGAATGCTGAGCGATGTTGAAAACGTGGGAATCGTGTTTTTGCGCTCTGAAAGTGTTGAAAACCGTGTTTCTGGCAATATAGTTGAAACTGCACGTTGAATGATGTTAAAACCCAGGAATCGCGTTTTTGCGCTCTGAAAGTGTCGAAAACAGGGTTTTTCGCAATATCATTGAAACTGCACGCTGAATGATGTTAAAACCCAGGAATCGCGTTTTTGCGTTGTGAAAGTCTCGAAAACGGCGTTTCTGATGCACTTCTTTAAAATGAATGCTGTGTGTTGTTCAAAGCTGAGAACAGAGTTTTTGGGCTTTGAGTGACTCCAAAAACCTTTTCAGGCATTCTCCTTTAAATTGAATGCTGAGCGATGTTGAAAACGTGGGAATCATGTTTTTGCGCTCTGAAAGTGTTGAAAACCGTGTTTCTGGCAATATAGTTGAAACTGCACGTTGAATGATGTTAAAACCCAGGAATCACGTTTTTGCGCTCTGAAAGTGTCGAAAACAGCTTTTCTGATGCACTTCTGAAAATGAGTGCTGTGTGTTGTTCAAAGCTGGGAACAGAGTTTTTGGGCTTGGAGAGTGTGAAAATTGTGTTTCTGGCAGTCTACTGAAATCTGAATGCTGAGTGTTGTTCAAAGCTGAGAACAGAGTTTTTGGGCTCTGAGTGACTCCAAAAACCTTTTCAGGCATTCTCCTTTAAATTGAATGCTGAGCGATGTTGAAAACGTGGGAATCGTGTTTTTGCGCTCTGAAAGTGTTGAAAACCGTGTTTCTGGCAATATAGTTGAAACTGCACGTTGAATGATGTTAAAACCCAGGAATCGCGTTTTTGCGCTCTGAAAGTGTCGAAAACAGCTTTTCTGATGCACTTCTGGAAAATGAGTGCTGTGTGTTGTTCAAAGCTGGGAACAGAGTTTTTGGGCTTGGAGAGTGTGAAAATTGTGTTTCTGACAGTCTACTGAAATCTGAATGCTGAGTGTTGTTCAAAGCTGAGAACAGAGTTTTTGGTCTCTGAGTGACTCCAAAAACCTTTTCAGGCATTCTCCTTTAAATTGAATGCTGAGCGATGTTGAAAACGTGGGAATCGTGTTTTTGCGCTCTGAAAGTGTCGAAAACAGCGTTCCTGATGCACTTCTGGAAAATGAGTGCTGTGTGTTGTTCAAAGCTGGGAACAGAGTTTTTGGGCTTGGAGAGGGTGAAAATTGTGTTTCTGACAGTCTACTGAAATCTGAATGCTGAGTGTTGTTCAAAGCTGCGAACAGAGTTTTTGGGCTCTGAGTGACTTTCACAACCTTTTCAGGCATTCTCCTTTAAATTGAATGCTGAGCGATGTTGAAAACGTGGGAATCGTGTTTTTGCGCTCTGAAAGTGTTGAAAACCGTGTTTCTGGCAATATAGTTGAAACTGCACGTTGAATGATGTTAAAACCCAGGAATCGCGTTTTTGCGCTCTGAAAGTGTCGAAAACAGGGTTTCTGATGCACTTCTGGAAAATGAATGCTGTGTGTTGTTCAAAGCTGGGAACAGAGTTTTTGGGCTTGGAGAGTGTGAAAATTGTGTTTCTGACAGTCTACTGAAATCTGAATGCTGAGTGTTGTTCAAAGCTGAGAACAGAGTTTTTGGGCTCTGAGTGACTCCAAAAACCTTTTCAGGCATTCTCCTTTAAATTGAATGCTGAGCGATGTTGAAAACGTGGGAATCGTGTTTTTGCGCTCTGAAAGTGTTGAAAACCGTGTTTCTGGCAATATAGTTGAAACTGCACGTTGAATGATGTTAAAACCCAGGAATCGCGTTTTTGCGCTCTGAAAGTGTCGAAAACAGGGTTTCTCGCAATATCATTGAAACTGCACGCTGAATGATGTTAAAACCCGGGAATCGCGTTTTTTGCGTTGTGAAAGTGTCGAAAACAGCTTTTCTGATGCACTTCTGGAAAATGAGTGCTGTGTGTTGTTCAAAGCTGGGAACAGAGTTTTTGGGCTTGGAGAGTGTGAAAATTGTGTTTCTGACAGTCTACTGAAATCTGAATGCTGAGTATTGTTCAAAGCTGAGAACAGAGTTTTTGGGCTCTGAGTGACTCCAAAAACCTTTCCAGGCATTCTCCTTTAAATTGAATGCTGAGCGATGTTGAAAACGTGGGAATCGTGTTTTTGCGCTCTGAAAGTGTTGAAAACCGTGTTTCTGGCAATATAGTTGAAACTGCACGTTGAATGATGTTAAAACCCAGGAATCGCGTTTTTGCGCTCTGAA
>NW_023494621.1:0-41978 GCF_013368585.1 Megalops cyprinoides | reverse complement strand
AACCGTGTTTCTGGCAATATGTTGAAAATGCACGTTGAATGATGTTAAAACCCAGGAATCGCGTTTTTGCGCTCTGAAAGTGTCGAAAACAGCGTTTCTGATGCACTTCTGGAAAATGAGTGCTGTGTGTTGTTCAAAGCTGGAACAGAGTTTTTGGGCTTGGAGAGTGTGAAAATTGTGTTTCTGGCAGTCTACTGAAATCTGAATGCTGAGTGTTGTTCAAAGCTGAGAACAGAGTTTTTGGGCTCTGAGTGACTCCAAAAACCTTTTCAGGCATTCTCCTTTAAATTGAATGCTGAGCGATGTTGAAAACGTGGGAATCGTGTTTTTGCGCTCTGAAAGTGTTGAAAACCGTGTTTCTGGCAATATAGTTGAAACTGCACGTTGAATGATGTTAAAACCCAGGAATCGCGTTTTTGCGCTCTGAAAGTGTCGAAAACAGGGTTTCTCGCAATATCATTGAAACTGCACGCTGAATGATGTTAAAACCCGGGAATCGCGTTTTTGCGTTGTGAAAGTGTAGAAAACGGCGTTTCTGATGCACTTCTGGAAAATGAATGCTGTGTGTTGTTCAAAGCTGGGAACAGAGTTTTTGGGCTTGGAGAGTGTGAAAATTGTGTTTCTGACAGTCTACTGAAATCTGAATGCTGAGTGTTGTTCAAAGCTGAGAACAGAGTTTTTGGGCTCTGAGTGACTCCAAAAACCTTTTCAGGCATTCTCCTTTAAATTGAATGCTGATCGATGTTGAAAACGTGGGAATCGTGTTTTTGCGCTCTGAAAGTGTTGAAAACCGTGTTTCTGGCAATATAGTTGAAAATGCACGTTGAATGATGTTAAAACCCAGGAATCGCGTTTTTGCGCTCTGAAAGTGTCGAAAACAGCGTTTCTGATGCACTTCTGGAAAATGAATGCTGTGTGTTGTTCAAAGCTGGGAACAGAGTTTTTGGGCTTGGAGAGTGTGAAAATTGTGTTTCTGGCAGTCTACTGAAATCTGAATGCTGAGTGTTGTTCAAAGCTGAGAACAGAGTTTTTCGGCTCTGAGTGACTCCAAAAACCTTTTCAGGCATTCTCCTTTAAATTGAATGCTGAGCGATGTTGAAAACGTGGGAATCGTGTTTTTGCGCTCTGAAAGTGTTGAAAACCGTGTTTCTGGCAATATAGTTGAAACTGCACGTTGAATGATGTTAAAACCCAGGAATCGCGTTTTTGCGCTCTGAAAGTTTCGAAAACAGCGTTTCTCGCAATATCATTGAAACTGCACGCTGAATGATGTTAAAACCCGGGAATCGCGTTTTTGCGTTGTGAAAGTGTAGAAAACGGCGTTTCTGATGCACTTCTGGAAAATGAATGCTGTGTGTTGTTCAAAGCTGGGAACAGAGTTTTTGGGCTCTGAGTGACTCCAAAAACCTTTTCAGACATTCTCCTTTAAATTGAATGCTGAGCGATGTTGAAAACGTGGGAATCGTGTTTTTGCGCTCTGAAAGTGTTGAAAACCGTGTTTCTGGCAATATAGGTTGAAACTGCACGTTGGATGAAGTTAAAACCCGGGAATCGCGTTTTTTGCGTTGTGATAGTGTAGAAAACGGCGTTTCTGATGCACTTCTGGAAAATGAATGCTGTGTGTTGTTCAAAGCTGGGAACAGAGTTTTTGGGCTTGGAGAGTGTGAAAATTGTGTTTCTGGCAGTCTACTGAAATCTGAATGCTGATTGTTGTTCAAAGCTGAGAACAGAGTTTTTGGGCTCTGAGTGACTCCAAAAACCTTTCCAGGCATTCTCCTTTAAATTGAATGCTGAGCGATGTTGAAAACGTGGGAATCGTGTTTTTGCGCTCTGAAAGTGTTGAAAACCGTGTTTCTGGCAATATAGTTGAAACTGCACGCTGAATGATGTTAAAACCCAGGAATCGCGTTTTTGCGCTCTGAAAGTGTCGAAAACAGCTTTTCTGAATGCACTTCTGGAAAATGAGTGCTGTGTGTTGTTCAAAGCTGGGAACAGAGTTTTTGGGCTTGGAGAGGGTGAAAATTGTGTTTCTGACAGTCTACTGAAATCTGAATGCTGAGTATTGTTCAAAGCTGAGAACAGAGTTTTTGGGCTCTGAGTGACTCCAAAAACCTTTTCAGGCATTCTCCTTTAAATTGAATGCTGAGCGATGTTGAAAACGTGGGAATCGTGTTTTTGCGCTCTGAAAGTGTTGAAAACCGTGTTTCTGGCAATATAGTTGAAACTGCACGTTGAATGATGTTAAAACCCAGGAATCGCGTTTTTGCGCTCTGAAAGTGTCGAAAACAGGGTTTCTCGCAATATCATTGAAACTGCACGCTGAATGATGTTAAAACCCGGGAATCGCGTTTTTGCGTTGTGAAAGTGTAGAAAACGGCGTTTCTGATGCACTTCTGGAAAATGAATGCTGTGTGTTGTTCAAAGCTGGGAACAGAGTTTTTGGGCTTGGAGAGTGTGAAAATTGTGTTTCCGGACAGTCTACTGAAATCTGAATGCTGAGTGTTGTTCAAAGCTGAGAACAGAGTTTTTGGGCTCTGAGTGACTCCAAAAACCTTTTCAGGCATTCTCCTTTAAATTGAATGCTGAGCGATGTTGAAAACGTGGGAATCGTGTTTTTGCGCTCTGAAAGTGTTGAAAACCGTGTTTCTGGCAATATAGTTGAAAATGCACGTTGAATGATGTTAAAACCCAGGAATCGCGTTTTTGCGCTCTGAAAGTGTCGAAAACAGCGTTTCTGATGCACTTCTGGAAAATGAATGCTGTGTGTTGTTCAAAGCTGGGAACAGAGTTTTTGGGCTTGGAGAGTGTGAAAATTGTGTTTCTGGCAGTCTACTGAAATCTGAATGCTGAGTGTTGTTCAAAGCTGAGAACAGAGTTTTTGGGCTCTGAGTGACTCCAAAAACCTTTCCAGGCATTCTCCTTTAAATTGAATGCTGAGCGATGTTGAAAACGTGGGAATCGTGTTTTTGCGCCCTGAAAGTGTTGAAAACCGTGTTTCTGGCAATATAGTTGAAACTGCACGTTGAATGATGTTAAAACCCAGGAATCGCGTTTTTGCGCTCTGAAAGTTTCGAAAACAGCGTTTCTCGCAATATCATTGAAACTGCACGCTGAATGATGTTAAAACCCGGGAATCGCGTTTTTGCGTTGTGAAAGTGTAGAAAACGGCGTTTCTGATGCACTTCTGGAAAATGAATGCTGTGTGTTGTTCAAAGCTGGGAACAGAGTTTTTGGGCTCTGAGTGACTCCAAAAACCTTTTCAGACATTCTCCTTTAAATTGAATGCTGAGCGATGTTGAAAACGTGGGAATCGTGTTTTTGCGCTCTGAAAGTGTTGAAAAATGTGTTTCTGGCAATATAGTTGAAACTGCACGTTGGATGAAGTTAAAACCCGGGAATCGCGTTTTTGCGTTGTGATAGTGTAGAAAACGGCGTTTCTGATGCACTTCTGGAAAATGAATGCTGTGTGTTGTTCAAAGCTGGGAACAGAGTTTTTGGGCTTGGAGAGTGTGAAAATTGTGTTTCTGACAGTCTACTGAAATCTGAATGCTGAGTGTTGTTCAAAGCTGAGAACAGAGTTTTTGGGCTCTGAGTGACTCCAAAAACCTTTTCAGGCATTCTCCTTTAAATTGAATGCTGATCGATGTTGAAAACGTGGGAATCGTGTTTTTGCGCTCTGAAAGTGTTGAAAACCGTGTTTCTGGCAATATAGTTGAAAATGCACGTTGAATGATGTTAAAACCCAGGAATCGCGTTTTTGCGCTCTGAAAGTGTCGAAAACAGGGTTTCTCGCAATATCATTGAAACTGCACGCTGAATGATGTTAAAACCCGGGAATCGCGTTTTTGCGTTGTGAAAGTGCAGAAAACGGCGTTTCTGATGCACTTCTGGAAAATGAATGCTGTGTGTTGTTCAAAGCTGGGAACAGAGTTTTTGGGCTTGGAGAGTGTGAAAATTGTGTTTCTGGCAGTCTACTGAAATCTGAATGCTGATTGTTGTTCAAAGCTGAGAACAGAGTTTTTGGGCTCTGAGTGACTCCAAAAACCTTTTCAGGCATTCTCCTTTAAATTGAATGCTGAGCGATGTTGAAAACGTGGGAATCGTGTTTTTGCGCTCTGAAAGTGTTGAAAACCGTGTTTCTGGCAATATAGTTGAAACTGCACGCTGAATGATGTTAAAACCCAGGAATCGCGTTTTTGCGCTCTGAAAGTGTCGAAAACAGCTTTTCTAATGCACTTCTGGAAAATGAGTGCTGTGTGTTGTTCAAAGCTGGGAACAGAGTTTTTGGGCTCTGAGTGACTCCAAAAACCTTTTCAGACATTCTCCTTTAAATTGAATGCTGAGCGATGTTGAAAACGTGGGAATCGTGTTTTTGCGCTCTGAAAGTGTTGAAAACCGTGTTTCTGGCAATATAGTTGAAACTGCACGTTGGATGAAGTTAAAACCCGGGAATCGCGTTTTTGCGTTGTGATAGTGTAGAAAACGGCGTGTCTGATGCACTTCTGGAAAATGAATGCTGTGTGTTGTTCAAAGCTGGGAACAGAGTTTTTGGGCTTGGAGAGTGTGAAAATTGTGTTTCTGACAGTCTACTGAAATCTGAATGCTGAGTGTTGTTCAAAGCTGAGAACAGAGTTTTTGGGCTCTGAGTGACTCCAAAAACCTTTTCAGGCATTCTCCTTTAAATTGAATGCTGATCGATGTTGAAAACGTGGGAATCGTGTTTTTGCGCTCTGAAAGTGTTGAAAACCGTGTTTCTGGCAATATAGTTGAAAATGCACGTTGAATGATGTTAAAACCCAGGAATCGCGTTTTTGCGCTCTGAAAGTGTCGAAAACAGGGTTTCTCGCAATATCATTGAAACTGCACGCTGAATGATGTTAAAACCCGGGAATCGCGTTTTTGCGTCTGTGAAAGTGCAGAAAACGGCGTTTCTGATGCACTTCTGGAAAATGAATGCTGTGTGTTGTTCAAAGCTGGGAACAGAGTTTTTGGGCTTGGAGAGTGTGAAAATTGTGTTTCTGGCAGTCTACTGAAATCTGAATGCTGATTGTTGTTCAAAGCTGAGAACAGAGTTTTTGGGCTCTGAGTGACTCCAAAAACCTTTTCAGGCATTCTCCTTTAAATTGAATGCTGAGCGATGTTGAAAACGTGGGAATCGTGTTTTTGCGCTCTGAAAGTGTTGAAAACCGTGTTTCTGGCAATATAGTTGAAAATGCACGTTGAATGATGTTAAAACCCAGGAATCGCGTTTTTGCGCTCTGAAAGTGTCGAAAACAGGGTTTCTCGCAATATCATTGAAACTGCACGCTGAATGATGTTAAAACCCGGGAATCGCGTTTTTGCGTTGTGAAAGTGTAGAAAACGGCGTTTCTGATGCACTTCTGGAAAATGAATGCTGTGTGTTGTTCAAAGCTGGGAACAGAGTTTTTGGGCTTGGAGAGTGTGAAAATTGTGTTTCTGACAGTCTACTGAAATCTGAATGCTGAGTGTTGTTCAAAGCTGAGAACAGAGTTTTTGGGCTCTGAGTGACTCCAAAAACCTTTTCAGGCATTCTCCTTTAAATTGAATGCTGATCGATGTTGAAAACGTGGGAATCGTGTTTTTGCGCTCTGAAAGTGTTGAAAACCGTGTTTCTGGCAATATAGTTGAAAATGCACGTTGAATGATGTTAAAACCCAGGAATCGCGTTTTTGCGCTCTGAAAGTGTCGAAAACAGCGTTTCTGATGCACTTCTGGAAAATGAATGCTGTGTGTTGTTCAAAGCTGGGAACAGAGTTTTTGGGCTTGGAGAGTGTGAAAATTGTGTTTCTGGCAGTCTACTGAAATCTGAATGCTGAGTGTTGTTCAAAGCTGAGAACAGAGTTTTTGGGCTCTGAGTGACTCCAAAAACCTTTTCAGGCATTCTCCTTTAAATTGAATGCTGAGCGATGTTGAAAACGTGGGAATCGTGTTTTTGCGCCCTGAAAGTGTTGAAAACCGTGTTTCTGGCAATATAGTTGAAACTGCACGTTGAATGATGTTAAAACCCAGGAATCGCGTTTTTGCGCTCTGAAAGTTTCGAAAACAGCGTTTCTCGCAATATCATTGAAACTGCACGCTGAATGATGTTAAAACCCGGGAATCGCGTTTTTGCGTTGTGAAAGTGTAGAAAACGGCGTTTCTGATGCACTTCTGGAAAATGAATGCTGTGTGTTGTTCAAAGCTGGGAACAGAGTTTTTGGGCTCTGAGTGACTCCAAAAACCTTTTCAGACATTCTCCTTTAAATTGAATGCTGAGCGATGTTGAAAACGTGGGAATCGTGTTTTTGCGCTCTGAAAGTGTTGAAAACCGTGTTTCTGGCAATATAGTTGAAACTGCACGTTGGATGAAGTTAAAACCCGGGAATCGCGTTTTTGCGTTGTGATAGTGTAGAAAACGGCGTTTCTGATGCACTTCTGGAAAATGAATGCTGTGTGTTGTTCAAAGCTGGGAACAGAGTTTTTGGGCTTGGAGAGTGTGAAAATTGTGTTTCTGACAGTCTACTGAAATCTGAATGCTGAGTGTTGTTCAAAGCTGAGAACAGAGTTTTTGGGCTCTGAGTGACTCCAAAAACCTTTTCAGGCATTCTCCTTTAAATTGAATGCTGATCGATGTTGAAAACGTGGGAATCGTGTTTTTGCGCTCTGAAAGTGTTGAAAACCGTGTTTCTGGCAATATAGTTGAAAATGCACGTTGAATGATGTTAAAACCCAGGAATCGCGTTTTTGCGCTCTGAAAGTGTCGAAAACAGGGTTTCTCGCAATATCATTGAAACTGCACGCTGAATGATGTTAAAACCCGGGAATCGCGTTTTTGCGTTGTGAAAGTGCAGAAAACGGCGTTTCTGATGCACTTCTGGAAAATGAATGCTGTGTGTTGTTCAAAGCTGGGAACAGAGTTTTTGGGCTTGGAGAGTGTGAAAATTGTGTTTCTGGCAGTCTACTGAAATCTGAATGCTGAGTGTTGTTCAAAGCTGAGAACAGAGTTTTTGGGCTCTGAGTGACTCCAAAAACCTTTTCAGGCATTCTCCTTTAAATTGAATGCTGAGCGATGTTGAAAACGTGGGAATCGTGTTTTTGCGCTCTGAAAGTGTTGAAAACCGTGTTTCTGGCAATATAGTTGAAACTGCACGTTGAATGATGTTAAAACCCAGGAATCGCGTTTTTGCGCTCTGAAAGTGTCGAAAACAGCGTTTCTCGCAATATCATTGAAACTGCACGCTGAATGATGTTAAAACCCGGGAATCGCGTTTTTGCGTTGTGAAAGTGTAGAAAACGGCGTTTCTGATGCACTTCTGGAAAATGAATGCTGTGTGTTGTTCAAAGCTGGGAACAGAGTTTTTGGGCTCTGAGTGACTCCAAAAACCTTTTCAGACATTCTCCTTTAAATTGAATGCTGAGCGATGTTGAAAACGTGGGAATCGTGTTTTTGCGCTCTGAAAGTGTTGAAAACCGTGTTTCTGGCAATATGGTTGAAACTGCACGTTGGATGAAGTTAAAACCCGGGAATCGCGTTTTTGCGTTGTGATAGTGTAGAAAACGGCGTTTCTGATGCACTTCTGGAAAATGAATGCTGTGTGTTGTTCAAAGCTGGGAACAGAGTTTTTGGGCTTGGAGAGTGTGAAAATTGTGTTTCTGGCAGTCTACTGAAATCTGAATGCTGATTGTTGTTCAAAGCTGAGAACAGAGTTTTTGGGCTCTGAGTGACTCCAAAAACCTTTTCAGGCATTCTCCTTTAAATTGAATGCTGAGCGATGTTGAAAACGTGGGAATCGTGTTTTTGCGCTCTGAAAGTGTTGAAAACCGTGTTTCTGGCAATATAGTTGAAACTGCACGCTGAATGATGTTAAAACCCAGGAATCGCGTTTTTGCGCTCTGAAAGTGTCGAAAACAGCTTTTCTGATGCACTTCTGGAAAATGAGTGCTGTGTGTTGTTCAAAGCTGGGAACAGAGTTTTTGGGCTTGGAGAGGGTGAAAATTGTGTTTCTGACAGTCTACTGAAATCTGAATGCTGAGTATTGTTCAAAGCTGAGAACAGAGTTTTTGGGCTCTGAGTGACTCCAAAAACCTTTTCAGGCATTCTCCTTTAAATTGAATGCTGAGCGATGTTGAAAACGTGGGAATCGTGTTTTTGCGCTCTGAAAGTGTTGAAAACCGTGTTTCTGGCAATATAGTTGAAACTGCACGTTGAATGATGTTAAAACCCAGGAATCGCGTTTTTGCGCTCTGAAAGTGTCGAAAACAGGGTTTCTCGCAATATCATTGAAACTGCACGCTGAATGATGTTAAAACCCGGGAATCGCGTTTTTGCGTTGTGAAAGTGTAGAAAACGGCGTTTCTGATGCACTTCTGGAAAATGAATGCTGTGTGTTGTTCAAAGCTGGGAACAGAGTTTTTGGGCTTGGAGAGTGTGAAAATTGTGTTTCTGGCAGTCTACTGAAATCTGAATGCTGAGTGTTGTTCAAAGCTGAGAACAGAGTTTTTGGGCTCTGAGTGACTCCAAAAACCTTTTCAGGCATTCTCCTTTAAATTGAATGCTGAGCGATGTTGAAAACGTGGGAATCGTGTTTTTGCGCTCTGAAAGTGTTGAAAACCGTGTTTCTGGCAATATAGTTGAAAATGCACGTTGAATGATGTTAAAACCCAGGAATCGCGTTTTTGCGCTCTGAAAGTGTCGAAAACAGCGTTTCTGATGCACTTCTGGAAAATGAGTGCTGTGTGTTGTTCAAAGCTGGGAACAGAGTTTTTGGGCTTGGAGAGTGTGAAAATTGTGTTTCTGGCAGTCTACTGAAATCTGAATGCTGAGTGTTGTTCAAAGCTGAGAACAGAGTTTTTGGGCTCTGAGTGACTCCAAAAACCTTTTCAGGCATTCTCCTTTAAATTGAATGCTGAGCGATGTTGAAAACGTGGGAATCGTGTTTTTGCGCTCTGAAAGTGTTGAAAACCGTGTTTCTGGCAATATAGTTGAAACTGCACGTTGAATGATGTTAAAACCCAGGAATCGCGTTTTTGCGCTCTGAAAGTGTCGAAAACAGGGTTTCTCGCAATATCATTGAAACTGCACGCTGAATGATGTTAAAACCCGGGAATCGCGTTTTTGCGTTGTGAAAGTGTAGAAAACGGCGTTTCTGATGCACTTCTGGAAAATGAATGCTGTGTGTTGTTCAAAGCTGGGAACAGAGTTTTTGGGCTTGGAGAGTGTGAAAATTGTGTTTCTGACAGTCTACTGAAATCTGAATGCTGAGTGTTGTTCAAAGCTGAGAACAGAGTTTTTGGGCTCTGAGTGACTCCAAAAACCTTTTCAGGCATTCTCCTTTAAATTGAATGCTGATCGATGTTGAAAACGTGGGAATCGTGTTTTTGCGCTCTGAAAGTGTTGAAAACCGTGTTTCTGGCAATATAGTTGAAAATGCACGTTGAATGATGTTAAAACCCAGGAATCGCGTTTTTGCGCTCTGAAAGTGTCGAAAACAGCGTTTCTGATGCACTTCTGGAAAATGAATGCTGTGTGTTGTTCAAAGCTGGGAACAGAGTTTTTGGGCTTGGAGAGTGTGAAAATTGTGTTTCTGGCAGTCTACTGAAATCTGAATGCTGAGTGTTGTTCAAAGCTGAGAACAGAGTTTTTGGGCTCTGAGTGACTCCAAAAACCTTTTCAGGCATTCTCCTTTAAATTGAATGCTGAGCGATGTTGAAAACGTGGGAATCGTGTTTTTGCGCCCTGAAAGTGTTGAAAACCGTGTTTCTGGCAATATAGTTGAAACTGCACGTTGAATGATGTTAAAACTCAGGAATCGCGTTTTTGCGCTCTGAAAGTTTCGAAAACAGCGTTTCTCGCAATATCATTGAAACTGCACGCTGAATGATGTTAAAACCCGGGAATCGCGTTTTTGCGTTGTGAAAGTGTAGAAAACGGCGTTTCTGATGCACTTCTGGAAAATGAATGCTGTGTGTTGTTCAAAGCTGGGAACAGAGTTTTTGGGCTCTGAGTGACTCCAAAAACCTTTTCAGACATTCTCCTTTAAATTGAATGCTGAGCGATGTTGAAAACGTGGGAATCGTGTTTTTGCGCTCTGAAAGTGTTGAAAACCGTGTTTCTGGCAATATAGTTGAAACTGCACGTTGGATGAAGTTAAAACCCGGGAATCGCGTTTTTGCGTTGTGATAGTGTAGAAAACGGCGTTTCTGATGCACTTCTGGAAAATGAATGCTGTGTGTTGTTCAAAGCTGGGAACAGAGTTTTTGGGCTTGGAGAGTGTGAAAATTGTGTTTCTGACAGTCTACTGAAATCTGAATGCTGAGTGTTGTTCAAAGCTGAGAACAGAGTTTTTGGGCTCTGAGTGACTCCAAAAACCTTTTCAGGCATTCTCCTTTAAATTGAATGCTGATCGATGTTGAAAACGTGGGAATCGTGTTTTTGCGCTCTGAAAGTGTTGAAAACCGTGTTTCTGGCAATATAGTTGAAACTGCACGTTGAATGATGTTAAAACCCAGGAATCGCGTTTTTGCGCTCTGAAAGTGTCGAAAACAGGGTTTCTCGCAATATCATTGAAACTGCACGCTGAATGATGTTAAAACCCGGGAATCGCGTTTTTGCGTTGTGAAAGTGTCAAAAACGGCGTTTCTGATGCACTTCTGGAAAATGAATGCTGTGTGTTGTTCAAAGCTGGGAACAGAGTTTTTGGGCTTGGAGAGTGTGAAAATTGTGTTTCTGGCAGTCTACTGAAATCTGAATGCTGAGTGTTGTTCAAAGCTGAGAACAGAGTTTTTGGGCTCTGAGTGACTCCAAAAACCTTTTCAGGCATTCTCCTTTAAATTGAATGCTGAGCGATGTTGAAAACGTGGGAATCGTGTTTTTGCGCTCTGAAAGTGTTGAAAACCGTGTTTCTGGCAATATAGTTGAAAATGCACGTTGAATGATGTTAAAACCCAGGAATCGCGTTTTTGCGCTCTGAAAGTGTCGAAAACAGCGTTTCTGATGCACTTCTGGAAAATGAATGCTGTGTGTTGTTCAAAGCTGGGAACAGAGTTTTTGGGCTTGGAGAGTGTGAAAATTGTGTTTCTGGCAGTCTACTGAAATCTGAATGCTGAGTGTTGTTCAAAGCTGAGAACAGAGTTTTTGGGCTCTGAGTGACTCCAAAAACCTTTTCAGGCATTCTCCTTTAAATTGAATGCTGAGCGATGTTGAAAACGTGGGAATCGTGTTTTTGCGCCCTGAAAGTGTTGAAAACCGTGTTTCTGGCAATATAGTTGAAACTGCACGTTGAATGATGTTAAAACCCAGGAATCGCGTTTTTGCGCTCTGAAAGTTTCGAAAACAGCGTTTCTCGCAATATCATTGAAACTGCACGCTGAATGATGTTAAAACCCGGGAATCGCGTTTTTGCGTTGTGAAAGTGTAGAAAACGGCGTTTCTGATGCACTTCTGGAAAATGAATGCTGTGTGTTGTTCAAAGCTGGGAACAGAGTTTTTGGGCTCGGAGTGACTCCAAAAACCTTTTCAGACATTCTCCTTTAAATTGAATGCTGAGCGATGTTGAAAACGTGGGAATCGTGTTTTTGCGCTCTGAAAGTGTTGAAAACCTGTGTTTCTGGCAATATAGTTGAAACTGCACGTTGGATGAAGTTAAAACCCGGGAATCGCGTTTTTGCGTTGTGATAGTGTAGAAAACGGCGTTTCTGATGCACTTCTGGAAAATGAATGCTGTGTGTTGTTCAAAGCTGGGAACAGAGTTTTTGGGCTTGGAGAGTGTGAAAATTGTGTTTCTGACAGTCTACTGAAATCTGAATGCTGAGTAGTTGTTCAAAGCTGAGAACAGAGTTTTTGGGCTCTGAGTGACTCCAAAAACCTTTCCAGGCATTCTCCTTTAAATTGAATGCTGAGCGATGTTGAAAACGTGGGAATCGTGTTTTTGCGCTCTGAAAGTGTTGAAAACCGTGTTTCTGGCAATATAGTTGAAACTGCACGTTGAATGATGTTAAAACCCAGGAATCGCGTTTTTGCGCTCTGAAAGTGTCGAAAACAGGGTTTCTCGCAATATCATTGAAACTGCACGCTGAATGATGTTAAAACCCGGGAATCGCGTTTTTGCGTTGTGAAAGTGTCAGAAAACGGCGTTTCTGATGCACTTCTGGAAAATGAATGCTGTGTGTTGTTCAAAGCTGGGAACAGAGTTTTTGGGCTTGGAGAGTGTGAAAATTGTGTTTCTGGCAGTCTACTGAAATCTGAATGCTGAGTGTTGTTCAAAGCTGAGAACAGAGTTTTTGGGCTCTGAGTGACTCCAAAAACCTTTTCAGGCATTCTCCTTTAAATTGAATGCTGAGCGATGTTGAAAACGTGGGAATCGTGTTTTTGCGCCCTGAAAGTGTTGAAAACCGTGTTTCTGGCAATATAGTTGAAACTGCACGTTGAATGATGTTAAAACCCAGGAATCGCGTTTTTGCGCTCTGAAAGTGTCGAAAACAGCGTTTCTCGCAATATCATTGAAACTGCACGCTGAATGATGTTAAAACCCGGGAATCGCGTTTTTGCGTTGTGAAAGTGTAGAAAACGGCGTTTCTGATGCACTTCTGGAAAATGAATGCTGTGTGTTGTTCAAAGCTGGGAACAGAGTTTTTGGGCTCTGAGTGACTCCAAAAACATTTTCAGACATTCTCCTTTAAATTGAATGCTGAGCGATGTTGAAAACGTGGGAATCGTGTTTTTGCGCTCTGAAAGTGTTGAAAACCGTGTTTCTGGCAATATAGTTGAAACTGCACGTTGGATGAAGTTAAAACCCGGGAATCGCGTTTTTGCGTTGTGATAGTGTAGAAAACGGCGTTTCTGATGCACTTCTGGAAAATGAATGCTGTGTGTTGTTCAAAGCTGGGAACAGAGTTTTTGGGCTTGGAGAGTGTGAAAATTGTGTTTCTGACAGTCTACTGAAATCTGAATGCTGAGTGTTGTTCAAAGCTGAGAACAGAGTTTTTGGGCTCTGAGTGACTCCAAAAACCTTTTCAGGCATTCTCCTTTAAATTGAATGCTGATCGATGTTGAAAACGTGGGAATCGTGTTTTTGCGCTCTGAAAGTGTTGAAAACCGTGTTTCTGGCAATATAGTTGAAAATGCACGTTGAATGATGTTAAAACCCAGGAATCGCGTTTTTGCGCTCTGAAAGTGTCGAAAACAGGGTTTCTCGCAATATCATTGAAACTGCACGCTGAATGATGTTAAAACCCGGGAATCGCGTTTTTGCGTTGTGAAAGTGTAGAAAACGGCGTTTCTGATGCACTTCTGGAAAATGAATGCTGTGTGTTGTTCAAAGCTGGGAACAGAGTTTTTGGGCTTGGAGAGTGTGAAAATTGTGTTTCTGGCAGTCTACTGAAATCTGAATGCTGATTGTTGTTCAAAGCTGAGAACAGAGTTTTTGGGCTCTGAGTGACTCCAAAAACCTTTTCAGGCATTCTCCTTTAAATTGAATGCTGAGCGATGTTGAAAACGTGGGAATCGTGTTTTTGCGCTCTGAAAGTGTTGAAAACCGTGTTTCTGGCAATATAGTTGAAACTGCACGTTGAATGATGTTAAAACCCAGGAATCGCGTTTTTGCGCTCTGAAAGTGTCGAAAACAGCGTTTCTGATGCACTTCTGGAAAATGAGTGCTGTGTGTTGTTCAAAGCTGGGAACAGAGTTTTTGGGCTTGGAGAGTGTGAAAATTGTGTTTCTGGCAGTCTACTGAAATCTGAATGCTGAGTGTTGTTCAAAGCTGAGAACAGAGTTTTTGGGCTCTGAGTGACTCCAAAAACCTTTTCAGGCATTCTCCTTTAAATTGAATGCTGAGCGATGTTGAAAACGTGGGAATCGTGTTTTTGCGCTCTGAAAGTGTTGAAAACCGTGTTTCTGGCAATATAGTTGAAACTGCACGTTGAATGATGTTAAAACCCAGGAATCGCGTTTTTGCGCTCTGAAAGTGTCGAAAACAGGGTTTCTCGCAATATCATTGAAACTGCACGCTGAATGATGTTAAAACCCGGGAATCGCGTTTTTGCGTTGTGAAAGTGTAGAAAACGGCGTTTCTGATGCACTTCTGGAAAATGAATGCTGTGTGTTGTTCAAAGCTGGGAACAGAGTTTTTGGGCTTGGAGAGTGTGAAAATTGTGTTTCTGACAGTCTACTGAAATCTGAATGCTGAGTGTTGTTCAAAGCTGAGAACAGAGTTTTTGGGCTCTGAGTGACTCCAAAAACCTTTTCAGGCATTCTCCTTTAAATTGAATGCTGATCGATGTTGAAAACGTGGGAATCGTGTTTTTGCGCTCTGAAAGTGTTGAAAACCGTGTTTCTGGCAATATAGTTGAAACTGCACGTTGAATGATGTTAAAACCCAGGAATCGCGTTTTTGCGCTCTGAAAGTGTCGAAAACAGCGTTTCTGATGCACTTCTGGAAAATGAATGCTGTGTGTTGTTCAAAGCTGGGAACAGAGTTTTTGGGCTTGGAGAGTGTGAAAATTGTGTTTCTGACAGTCTACTGAAATCTGAATGCTGAGTGTTGTTCAAAGCTGAGAACAGAGTTTTTGGGCTCTGAGTGACTCCAAAAACCTTTTCAGGCATTCTCCTTTAAATTGAATGCTGAGCGATGTTGAAAACGTGGGAATCGTGTTTTTGCGCTCTGAAAGTGTTGAAAACCGTGTTTCTGGCAATATAGTTGAAACTGCACGTTGAATGATGTTAAAACCCAGGAATCGCGTTTTTGCGCTCTGAAAGTGTCGAAAACAGGGTTTCTCGCAATATCATTGAAACTGCACGCTGAATGATGTTAAAACCCGGGAATCGCGTTTTTGCGTTGTGAAAGTGTAGAAAACGGCGTTTCTGATGCACTTCTGGAAAATGAATGCTGTGTGTTGTTCAAAGCTGGGAACAGAGTTTTTGGGCTTGGAGAGTGTGAAAATTGTGTTTCTGGCAGTCTACTGAAATCTGAATGCTGAGTGTTGTTCAAAGCTGAGAACAGAGTTTTTGGGCTCTGAGTGACTCCAAAAACCTTTTCAGGCATTCTCCTTTAAATTGAATGCTGAGCGATGTTGAAAACGTGGGAATCGTGTTTTTGCGCCCTGAAAGTGTTGAAAACCGTGTTTCTGGCAATATAGTTGAAACTGCACGTTGAATGATGTTAAAACTCAGGAATCGCGTTTTTGCGCTCTGAAAGTTTCGAAAACAGCGTTTCTCGCAATATCATTGAAACTGCACGCTGAATGATGTTAAAACCCGGGAATCGCGTTTTTGCGTTGTGAGAAGTGTAGAAAACGGCGTTTCTGATGCACTTCTGGAAAATGAATGCTGTGTGTTGTTCAAAGCTGGGAACAGAGTTTTTGGGCTCTGAGTGACTCCAAAAACCTTTTCAGACATTCTCCTTTAAATTGAATGCTGAGCGATGTTGAAAACGTGGGAATCGTGTTTTTGCGCTCTGAAAGTGTTGAAAACCGTGTTTCTGGCAATATAGTTGAAACTGCACGTTGGATGAAGTTAAAACCCGGGAATCGCGTTTTTGCGTTGTGATAGTGTAGAAAACGGCGTTTCTGATGCACTTCTGGAAAATGAATGCTGTGTGTTGTTCAAAGCTGGGAACAGAGTTTTTGGGCTTGGAGAGTGTGAAAATTGTGTTTCTGACAGTCTACTGAAATCTGAATGCTGAGTGTTGTTCAAAGCTGAGAACAGAGTTTTTGGGCTCTGAGTGACTCCAAAAACCTTTTCAGGCATTCTCCTTTAAATTGAATGCTGATCGATGTTGAAAACGTGGGAATCGTGTTTTTGCGCTCTGAAAGTGTTGAAAACCGTGTTTCTGGCAATATAGTTGAAAATGCACGTTGAATGATGTTAAAACCCAGGAATCGCGTTTTTGCGCTCTGAAAGTGTCGAAAACAGGGTTTCTCGCAATATCATTGAAACTGCACGCTGAATGATGTTAAAACCCGGGAATCGCGTTTTTGCGTTGTGAAAGTGTAGAAAACGGCGTTTCTGATGCACTTCTGGAAAATGAATGCTGTGTGTTGTTCAAAGCTGGGAACAGAGTTTTTGGGCTTGGAGAGTGTGAAAATTGTGTTTCTGGCAGTCTACTGAAATCTGAATGCTGAGTGTTGTTCAAAGCTGAGAACAGAGTTTTTGGGCTCTGAGTGACTCCAAAAACCTTTTCAGGCATTCTCCTTTAAATTGAATGCTGAGCGATGTTGAAAACGTGGGAATCGTGTTTTTGCGCTCTGAAAGTGTTGAAAACCGTGTTTCTGGCAATATAGTTGAAACTGCACGTTGAATGATGTTAAAACCCAGGAATCGCGTTTTTGCGCTCTGAAAGTTTCGAAAACAGCGTTTCTCGCAATATCATTGAAACTGCACGCTGAATGATGTTAAAACCCGGGAATCGCGTTTTTGCGTTGTGAAAGTGTAGAAAACGGCGTTTCTGATGCACTTCTGGAAAATGAATGCTGTGTGTTGTTCAAAGCTGGGAACAGAGTTTTTGGGCTCTGAGTGACTCCAAAAACCTTTTCAGACATTCTCCTTTAAATTGAATGCTGAGCGATGTTGAAAACGTGGGAATCGTGTTTTTGCGCTCTGAAAGTGTTGAAAACCGTGTTTCTGGCAATATAGTTGAAACTGCACGTTGGATGAAGTTAAAACCCGGGAATCGCGTTTTTGCGTTGTGAAAGTGTAGAAAACGGCGTTTCTGATGCACTTCTGGAAAATGAATGCTGTGTGTTGTTCAAAGCTGGGAACAGAGTTTTTGGGCTTGGAGAGTGTGAAAATTGTGTTTCTGGCAGTCTACTGAAATCTGAATGCTGATTGTTGTTCAAAGCTGAGAACAGAGTTTTTGGGCTCTGAGTGACTCCAAAAACCTTTTCAGGCATTCTCCTTTAAATTGAATGCTGAGCGATGTTGAAAACGTGGGAATCGTGTTTTTGCGCTCTGAAAGTGTTGAAAACCGTGTTTCTGGCAATATAGTTGAAACTGCACGCTGAATGATGTTAAAACCCAGGAATCGCGTTTTTGCGCTCTGAAAGTGTCGAAAACAGCTTTTCTGATGCACTTCTGGAAAATGAGTGCTGTGTGTTGTTCAAAGCTGGGAACAGAGTTTTTGGGCTTGGAGAGGGTGAAAATTGTGTTTCTGACAGTCTACTGAAATCTGAATGCTGAGTATTGTTCAAAGCTGAGAACAGAGTTTTTGGGCTCTGAGTGACTCCAAAAACCTTTCCAGGCATTCTCCTTTAAATTGAATGCTGAGCGATGTTGAAAACGTGGGAATCGTGTTTTTGCGCTCTGAAAGTGTTGAAAACCGTGTTTCTGGCAATATAGTTGAAACTGCACGTTGAATGATGTTAAAACCCAGGAATCGCGTTTTTGCGCTCTGAAAGTGTCGAAAACAGGGTTTCTCGCAATATCATTGAAACTGCACGCTGAATGATGTTAAAACCCGGGAATCGCGTTTTTGCGTTGTGAAAGTGTAGAAAACGGCGTTTCTGATGCACTTCTGGAAAATGAATGCTGTGTGTTGTTCAAAGCTGGGAACAGAGTTTTTGGGCTTGGAGAGTGTGAAAATTGTGTTTCTGGAAGTCTACTGAAATCTGAATGCTGAGTGTTGTTCAAAGCTGAGAACAGAGTTTATGGGCTCTGAGTGACTCCAAAAACCTTTTCAGGCATTCTCCTTTAAATTGAATGCTGAGCGATGTTGAAAACGTGGGAATCGTGTTTTTGCGCTCTGAAAGTGTTGAAAACCGTGTTTCTGGCAATATAGTTGAAAATGCACGTTGAATGATGTTAAAACCCAGGAATCGCGTTTTTGCGCTCTGAAAGTGTCGAAAACAGCGTTTCTGATGCACTTCTGGAAAATGAATGCTGTGTGTTGTTCAAAGCTGGGAACAGAGTTTTTGGGCTTGGAGAGTGTGAAAATTGTGTTTCTGGCAGTCTACTGAAATCTGAATGCTGAGTGTTGTTCAAAGCTGAGAACAGAGTTTTTGGGCTCTGAGTGACTCCAAAAACCTTTTCAGGCATTCTCCTTTAAATTGAATGCTGAGCGATGTTGAAAACGTGGGAATCGTGTTTTTGCGCCCTGAAAGTGTTGAAAACCGTGTTTCTGGCAATATAGTTGAAACTGCACGTTGAATGATGTTAAAACCCAGGAATCGCGTTTTTGCGCTCTGAAAGTTTCGAAAACAGCGTTTCTCGCAATATCATTGAAACTGCACGCTGAATGATGTTAAAACCCGGGAATCGCGTTTTTGCGTTGTGAAAGTGTAGAAAACGGCGTTTCTGATGCACTTCTGGAAAATGAATGCTGAGTGTTGTTCAAAGCTGGGAACAGAGTTTTTGGGCTCTGAGTGACTCCAAAAACCTTTTCAGGCATTCTCCTTTAAATTGAATGCTGAGCGATGTTGAAAACGTGGGAATCGTGTTTTTGCGCTCTGAAAGTGTTGAAAACCGTGTTTCTGGCAATATAGTTGAAACTGCACGCTGAATGATGTTAAAACCCAGGAATCGCGTTTTTGCGCTCTGAAAGTGTCGAAAACAGCGTTTCTGATGCACTTCTGGAAAATGAGTGCTGTGTGTTGTTCAAAGCTGGGAACAGAGTTTTTGGGCTTGGAGAGGGTGAAAATTGTGTTTCTGACAGTCTACTGAAATCTGAATGCTGAGTATTGTTCAAAGCTGAGAACAGAGTTTTTGGGCTCTGAGTGACTCCAAAAACCTTTCCAGGCATTCTCCTTTAAATTGAATGCTGAGCGATGTTGAAAACGTGGGAATCGTGTTTTTGCGCTCTGAAAGTGTTGAAAACCGTGTTTCTGGCAATATAGTTGAAACTGCACGTTGAATGATGTTAAAACCCAGGAATCGCGTTTTTGCGCTCTGAAAGTGTCGAAAACAGGGTTTCTCGCAATATCATTGAAACTGCACGCTGAATGATGTTAAAACCCGGGAATCGCGTTTTTGCGTTGTGAAAGTGTAGAAAACGGCGTTTCTGATGCACTTCTGGAAAATGAATGCTGTGTGTTGTTCAAAGCTGGGAACAGAGTTTTTGGGCTTGGAGAGTGTGAAAATTGTGTTTCTGACAGTCTACTGAAATCTGAATGCTGAGTGTTGTTCAAAGCTGAGAACAGAGTTTTTGGGCTCTGAGTGACTCCAAAAACCTTTTCAGGCATTCTCCTTTAAATTGAATGCTGAGCGATGTTGAAAACGTGGGAATCGTGTTTTTGCGCTCTGAAAGTGTTGAAAACCGTGTTTCTGGCAATATAGTTGAAAATGCACGTTGAATGATGTTAAAACCCAGGAATCGCGTTTTTGCGCTCTGAAAGTGTCGAAAACAGCGTTTCTGATGCACTTCTGGAAAATGAATGCTGAGTGTTGTTCAAAGCTGACAACAGAGTTTTTCGGCTCTGAGTGACTCCAAAAACCTTTTCAGGCATTCTCCTTTAAATTGAATGCTGATCGATGTTGAAAACGTGGGAATCGTGTTTTTGCGCTCTGAAAGTGTTGAAAACCGTGTTTCTGGCAATATAGTTGAAAATGCACGTTGAATGATGTTAAAACCCAGGAATCGCGTTTTTGCGCTCTGAAAGTGTCGAAAACAGGGTTTCTCGCAATATCATTGAAACTGCACGCTGAATGATGTTAAAACCCGGGAATCGCGTTTTTGCGTTGTGAAAGTGCAGAAAACGGCGTTTCTGATGCACTTCTGGAAAATGAATGCTGTGTGTTGTTCAAAGCTGGGAACAGAGTTTTTGAGCTTGGAGAGTGTGAAAATTGTGTTTCTGGCAGTCTACTGAAATCTGAATGCTGATTGTTGTTCAAAGCTGAGAACAGAGTTTTTGGGCTCTGAGTGACTCCAAAAACCTTTTCAGGCATTCTCCTTTAAATTGAATGCTGAGCGATGTTGAAAACGTGGGAATCGTGTTTTTGCGCTCTGAAAGTGTTGAAAACCGTGTTTCTGGCAATATAGTTGAAACTGCACGCTGAATGATGTTAAAACCCAGGAATCGCGTTTTTGCGCTCTGAAAGTGTCGAAAACAGCTTTTCTAATGCACTTCTGGAAAATGAGTGCTGTGTGTTGTTCAAAGCTGGGAACAGAGTTTTTGGGCTCTGAGTAACTCCAAAAACCTTTTCAGACATTCCTTTAAATTGAATGCTGAGCGATGTTGAAAACGTGGGAATCGTGTTTTTGCGCTCTGAAAGTGTTTGAAAACCGTGTTTCTGGCAATATAGTTGAAACTGCACGTTGGAATGAAGTTAAAACCCGGGAATCGCGTTTTTGCGTTGTGATAGTGTAGAAAACGGCGTTTCTGATGCACTTCTGGAAAATGAATGCTGGTGTGTTGTTCAAAGCTGGGAACATGAGTTTTTTGGGCTTGGAGAGTGGGAAAATTGTGTTTCTGACAGTCTACTGAAATCTGAATGCTGAGTGTTGTTCAAGCTGAGAACAGAGTTTTGGGCTCTGAGTGACCTCCAAAAACCTTTTCAGGCAATTCCTCCTTTAAATTGAATGCTGAG
This sequence comes from Megalops cyprinoides, assembly GCF_013368585.1. Taxonomy (NCBI): domain Eukaryota; kingdom Metazoa; phylum Chordata; class Actinopteri; order Elopiformes; family Megalopidae; genus Megalops; species Megalops cyprinoides. The sequence continues at coordinate 21,466 of NW_023494621.1, read as the reverse complement.
CGATGTTGAAAACGTGGGAATCGTGTTTTTGCGCTCTGAAAGTGTTGAAACCGTGTTTCTGGCAATATAGTTGAAAATGCACGTTGAATGATGTTAAAACCCAGGAATCGCGTTTTTGCGCTCTGAAAGTGTCGAAAACAGGGTTTCTCGCAATATCATTGAAACTGCACGCTGAATGATGTTAAAACCCGGGAATCGCGTTTTTTGCGTCGTGAAAGTGCAGAAAACGGCGTTTCTGATGCACTTCTGGAAAATGAATGCTGTGTGTTGTTCAACAGCTGGGAACAGAGTTTTTGGGTCTTGGAGAGTGTGAAATTTGTGTTTCTGGCAGTCTACTGAAATCTGAATGCTGATTGTTGTTCAAAGCTGAGAACAGAGTTTTTGGGCTCTGAGTGACTCCAAAAACCTTTTTCAGGCATTCTCCTTTAATTGAATGCTGAGCGATGTTGAAAACGTGGGAATCGTGTTTTTGCGCTCTGAAGTGTTGAAAACCGTGTTTCTGGCCAATATAGTTGAAAATGCACGTTGAATGATGTTAAAACCCAGGAATCGCGTTTTGCGCTCTGAAAGTGTCGAAAACAGCGTTTCTGATGCACTTCTGGAAAATGAGTGCTGTGTGTTGTTCAAAGCTGGGAACAGAGTTTTTTGGCTTGGAGAGTGTGAAAATTGTGTTTCTGGCAGTCTACTGAAATCTGAATGCTGAGTGTTGTTCAAAGCTGAGAACAGAGTTTTGGGCTCTGAGTGACTCCAAAAACCTTTTCAGGCATTCTCCTTTAAATTGAATGCTGAGCGATGTTGAAAACGTGGGAATCGTGTTTTTGCGCTCTGAAAGTGTTGAAACCGTGTTTCTGGCAATATAGTTGAAACTGCACGTTGAATGATGTTAAAACCCAGGAATCGCGTTTTTTGCGCTCTGAAAGTGTCGAAAACAGGGTTTCTCGCAATATCATTGAAACTGCACGCTGAATGATGTTAAAACCCGGGAATCGCGTTTTTGCGTTGTGAAAAGTGTAGAAAACGGCGTTTCTGATGCACTTCTGGAAAATGAATGCTGTGTGTTGTTCAAAGCTGGGAACAGAGTTTTGGGCTTGGAGAGTGTGAAAATTGTGTTTCTGACAGTCTACTGAAATCTGAATGCTGAGTGTTGTTCAAAGCTGAGAACAGAGTTTTTGGGCTCTGAGTGACTCCAAAAACCTTTTCAGGCATTCTCCTTTAAATTGAATGCTGATCGATGTTGAAAACGTGGGAATCGTGTTTTTTGGGTGGTGAAGTGTTGTAAAACCGTGTTTCTGGCAATATAGTTGAAAATGCACGTTGAATGATGTTAAAACCCAGGAATCGCGTTTTTGCGCTCTGAAAGTGTCGAAAACAGCGTTTCTGATGCACTTCTGGAAAATGAATGTTGTGGTGTTGTTCAAAGCTGGGAACAGAGTTTTTGGGCTTGGAGAGTGTGAAAATTGTGTTTCTGGCAGTCTACTGAAATCTGAATGCTGAGTGTTGTTCAAAGCTGAGAACAGAGTTTTTGGGCTCTGAGTGACTCCAAAAACCTTTTCAGGCATTCTCCTTTAAATTGAATGCTGAGCGATGTTGAAAACGTGGGAATCGTGTTTTTGCGCCCTGAAAGTGTTTGAAAACCGTGTTTCTGGCAATATAGTTGAAACTGCACGTTGAATGATGTTAAAACTCAGGAATCGCGTTTTTGCGCTCTGAAAGTTTCGAAAACAGCGTTTTCTCGCAATATCATTGAAACTGCACGCTGAATGATGTTAAAACCCGGGAATCGCGTTTTTGCGTTGTGAAAGTGTAGAAAACGGCGTTTCTGATGCACTTCTGGAAAATGAATGCAGTGTGTTGTTCAAAGCTGGGAACAGAGTTTTTGGGCTCTGAGTGACTCCAAAAACCTTTTCAGACATTCTCCTTTAAATTGAATGCTGAGCGATGTTGAAAACGTGGGAATCGTGTTTTTGCGCTCTGAAAGTGTTGAAAACCGTGTTTCTGGCAATATAGTTGACACTGCACGTTGGATGAAGTTAAAACCCGGGAATCGCGTTTTTGCGTTGTGATAGTGTAGAAAACGGCGTTTCTGATGCACTTCTGGAAAATGAATGCTGTGTGTTGTTCAAAGCTGGGAACAGAGTTTTTGGGCTTGGAGAGTGTGAAAATTGTGTTTCTGACAGGCTACTGAAATCTGAATGCTGAGTGTTGTTCAAAGCTGAGAACAGAGTTTTTGGGCTCTGAGTGACTCCAAAAACCTTTTCAGGCATTCTCCTTTAAATTGAATGCTGATCGATGTTGAAAACGTGGGAATCGTGTTTTTGCGCTCTGAAAGTGTTGAAAACCGTGTTTCTGGCAATATAGTTGAAAATGCACGTTGAATGATGTTAAAACCCAGGAATCGCGTTTTTGCGCTCTGAAAGTGTCGAAAACAGGGTTTCTCGCAATATCATTGAAACTGCACGCTGAATGATGTTAAAACCCGGGAATCGCGTTTTTTGCGTTGTGAAAGTGTAGAAAACGGCGTTTCTGATGCACTTCTGGAAAATGAATGCTGTGTGTGTTCAAAGCTGGGAACAGAGTTTTTGGGCTTGGAGAGTGTGAAAATTGTGTTTCTGGCAGTCTACTGAAATCTGAATGCTGAGTGTTGTTCAAAGCTGAGAACAGAGTTTTTCGGCTCTGAGTGACTCCAAAAACCTTTTCAGGCATTCTCCTTTAAATTGAATGCTGAGCGATGTTGAAAACGTGGGAATCGTGTTTTTGCGCCCTGAAAGTGTTGAAAACCGTGTTTTCTGGCAATATAGTTGAAACTGCACGTTGAATGATGTTAAAACCCAGGAATCGCGTTTTTGCGCTCTGAAAGTTTCGAAAACAGCGTTTCTCGCAATATCATTGAAACTGCACGCTGAATGATGTTAAACCCGGAATCGCGTTTTTGCGTTGTGAAAGTGTAGAAAACGGCGTTTCTGATGCACTTCTGGAAAATGAATGCTGTGTGTTGTTCAAAGCTGGGAACAGAGTTTTTTGGGCTCTGAGTGACTCCAAAAACCTTTTCAGACATTCTCCTTTAAATTGAATGCTGAGCGATGTTGAAAACGTGGGAATCGTGTTTTTGCGCTCTGAAAGTGTTGAAAACCGTGTTTCTGGCAATATAGTTGAAACTGCACGTTGGATGAAGTTAAAACCCGGGAATCGCGTTTTTGCGTTGTGATAGTGTAGAAAACGGCGTTTCTGATGCACTTCTGGAAAATGAATGCTGTGTGTTGTTCAAAGCTGGGAACAGAGTTTTTGGGCTTGGAGAGTGTGAAAATTGTGTTTCTGGCAGTCTACTGAAATCTGAATGCTGATTGTTGTTCAAAGCTGAGAACAGAGTTTTTGGGCTCTGAGTGACTCCAAAACCTTTTCAGGCATTCTCCTTTAAATTGAATGCTGAGCGATGTTGAAAACGTGGGAATCGTGTTTTTGCGCTCTGAAAGTGTTGAAAACCGTGTTTCTGGCAATATAGTTGAAACTGCACGCTGAATGATGTTAAAACCCAGGAATCGCGTTTTTGCGCTCTGAAAGTGTCGAAAACAGCTTTTCTAATGCACTTCTGGAAAATGAGTGCTGTGTGTTGTTCAAAGCTGGGAACAGAGTTTTTTGGGCTTGGAGAGGGTGAAAATTGTGTTTCTGACAGTCTACTGAAATCTGAATGCTGAGTATTGTTCAAAGCTGAGAACAGAGTTTTTGGGCTCTGAGTGACTCCAAAACCTTTCCAGGCATTCTCCTTTAAATGAATGCTGAGCGATGTTGAAAACGTGGGAATCGTGTTTTTGCGCTCTGAAAGTGTTGAAAACCGTGTTTCTGGCAATATAGTTGAAACTGCACGTTGAATGATGTTAAAACCCAGGAATCGCGTTTTTGCGCTCTGAAAGTGTCGAAAACAGGGTTTCTCGCAATATCATTGAAACTGCACGCTGAATGATGTTAAAACCCGGGAATCGCGTTTTTGCGTTGTGAAAGTGTAGAAAACGGCGTTTCTGATGCACTTCTGGAAAATGAATGCTGTGTGTTGTTCAAAGCTGGGAACAGAGTTTTTGGGCTTGGAGAGTGTGAAAATTGTGTTTCTGGCAGTCTACTGAAATCTGAATGCTGAGTGTTGTTCAAAGCTGAGAACAGAGTTTATGGGCTCTGAGTGACTCCAAAAACCTTTTCAGGCATTCTCCTTTAAATTGAATGCTGAGCGATGTTGAAAACGTGGAATCGTGTTTTTTGCGCTCTGAAAGTGTTGAAAACCGTGTTTCTGGCAATATAGTTGAAAATGCACGTTGAATGATGTTAAAACCCAGGAATCGCGTTTTTGCGCTCTGAAAGTGTCGAAAACAGCGTTTCTGATGCACTTCTGGAAAATGAATGCTGTGTGTTGTTCAAAGCTGGGAACAGAGTTTTTGGGCTTGGAGAGTGTGAAAATTGTGTTTCTGGCAGTCTACTGAAATCTGAATGCTGAGTGTTGTTCAAAGCTGAGAACAGAGTTTTTGGGCTCTGAGTGACTCCAAAAACCTTTTCAGGCATTCTCCTTTAAATTGAATGCTGAGCGATGTTGAAAACGTGGGAATCGTGTTTTTTGCGCCCTGAAAGTGTTGAAAACCGTGTTTCTGGCAATATAGTTGAAACTGCACGTTGAATGATGTTTAAAACCCAGGAATCGCGTTTTTGCGCTCTGAAAGTTTCGAAAACAGCGTTTCTCGCAATATCATTGAAACTGCACGCTGAATGATGTTAAAACCCGGGAATCGCGTTTTTGCGTTGTGAAAGTGTAGAAAACGGCGTTTCTGATGCACACTTCTGGAAAATGAATGCTGATTGTTGTTCAAAGCTGAGAACAGAGTTTTTGGGCTCTGAGTGACTCCAAAAACCTTTTCAGGCATTCTCCTTTAAATTGAATGCTGAGCGATGTTGAAAACGTGGGAATCGTGTTTTTGCGCTCTGAAAGTGTTTGAAAACCGTGTTTCTGGCAATAATAGTTGAAACTGCACGCTGAATGATGTTAAAACCCAGGAATCGCGTTTTTTGCGCTCTGAAAGTGTCGAAAACAGCTTTTCTAATGCACTTCTGGAAAATGAGTGCTGTGTGTTGTTCAAAGCTGGGAACAGAGTTTTTGGGCTTGGAGAGGGTGAAAATTGTGTTTCTGACAGTCTACTGAAATCTGAATGCTGAGTATTGTTCAAAGCTGAGAACAGAGTTTTTGGGCTCTGAGTGACTCCAAAAACCTTTCCAGGCATTCTCCTTTTAAATTGAATGCTGAGCGATGTTGAAAACGTGGGAATCGTGTTTTTTGCGCTCCTGAAAGTGTTGAAAACCGTGTTTCTGGCAATATAGTTGAAACTGCACGTTGAATGATGTTAAACCCAGGAATCGCGTTTTTGCGCTCTGAAAGTGTCGAAAACAGGGTTTCTCGCAATATCATTGAAACTGCACGCTGAATGATGTTAAAACCGGGAATCGCGTTTTTGCGTTGTGAAAGTGTAGAAAACGGCGTTTCTGATGCACTTCTGGAAAATGAATGCTGTGTGTTGTTCAAAGCTGGGAACAGAGTTTTTGGGCTTGGAGAGTGTGAAAATTGTGTTTCTGGCAGTCTACTGAAATCTGAATGCTGAGTGTTGTTCAAAGCTGAGAACAGAGTTTTTGGGCTCTGAGTGACTCCAAAAACCTTTTCAGGGCATTCTCCTTTAAATTGAATGCTGAGCGATGTTGAAAACGTGGGAATCGTGTTTTTGCGCTCTGAAAGTGTTGAAAACCGTGTTTCTGGCAATATAGTTGAAAATGCACGTTGAATGATGTTAAAACCCAGGAATCGCGTTTTTTGCGCTCTGAAAAGTGTCGAAAACAGCGTTTCTGATGCACTTCTGGAAAATGAATGCTGTGTGTTGTTCAAAGCTGGGAACAGAGTTTTTGGGCTCTGAGTGACTCCAAAAACCTTTTCAGACATTCTCCTTTAAATTGAATGCTGAGCGATGTTGAAAACGTGGGAATCGTGTTTTTGCGCTCTGAAAGTGTTGAAAACCGTGTTTCTGGCAATATAGTTGAAACTGCACGTTGGATGAAGTTAAAACCCGGGAATCGCGTTTTTGCGTTGTGATAGTGTAGAAAACGGCGTTTCTGATGCATTCTCCTTTAAATTGAATGCTGATCGATGTTGAAAACGTGGGAATCGTGTTTTTGCGCTCTGAAAGTGTTGAAAACCGTGTTTCTGGCAATATAGTTGAAAATGCACGTTGAATGATGTTAAAACCCAGGAATCGCGTTTTTGCGCTCTGAAAGTGTCGAAAACAGGGTTTCTCGCAATATCATTGAAACTGCACGCTGAATGATGTTAAAACCCGGGAATCGCGTTTTTGCGTCGTGAAAGTGCAGAAAACGGCGTTTCTGATGCACTTCTGGAAAATGAGTGCTGTGTGTTGTTCAAAGCTGGGAACAGAGTTTTTGGGCTTGGAGAGTGTGAAAATTGTGTTTCTGGCAGTCTACTGAAATCTGAATGCTGAGTGTTGTTCAAAGCTGAGAACAGAGTTTTTGGGCTCTGAGTGACTCCAAAAACCTTTTCAGGCATTCTCCTTTAAATTGAATGCTGAGCGATGTTGAAAACGTGGGAATCGTGTTTTTGCGCTCTGAAAGTGTTGAAAACCGTGTTTCTGGCAATATAGTTGAAACTGCACGTTGAATGATGTTAAAACCCAGGAATCGCGTTTTTGCGCTCTGAAAGTGTCGAAAACAGGGTTTCTCGCAATATCATTGAAACTGCACGCTGAATGATGTTAAAACCCGGGAATCGCGTTTTTGCGTTGTGAAAGTGTAGAAAACGGCGTTTCTGATGCACTTCTGGAAAATGAATGCTGTGTGTTGTTCAAAGCTGGGAACAGAGTTTTTGGGCTTGGAGAGTGTGAAAATTGTGTTTCTGACAGTCTACTGAAATCTGAATGCTGAGTGTTGTTCAAAGCTGAGAACAGAGTTTTTGGGCTCTGAGTGACTCCAAAAACCTTTTCAGGCATTCTCCTTTAAATTGAATGCTGATCGATGTTGAAAACGTGGGAATCGTGTTTTTGCGCTCTGAAAGTGTTGAAAACCGTGTTTCTGGCAATATAGTTGAAAATGCACGTTGAATGATGTTAAAACCCAGGAATCGCGTTTTTGCGCTCTGAAAGTGTCGAAAACAGCGTTTCTGATGCACTTCTGGAAAATGAATGCTGTGTGTTGTTCAAAGCTGGGAACAGAGTTTTTGGGCTTGGAGAGTGTGAAAATTGTGTTTCTGGCAGTCTACTGAAATCTGAATGCTGAGTGTTGTTCAAAGCTGAGAACAGAGTTTTTGGGCTCTGAGTGACTCCAAAAACCTTTTCAGGCATTCTCCTTTAAATTGAATGCTGAGCGATGTTGAAAACGTGGGAATCGTGTTTTTGCGCCCTGAAAGTGTTGAAAACCGTGTTTCTGGCAATATAGTTGAAACTGCACGTTGAATGATGTTAAAACTCAGGAATCGCGTTTTTGCGCTCTGAAAGTTTCGAAAACAGCGTTTCTCGCAATATCATTGAAACTGCACGCTGAATGATGTTAAAACCCGGGAATCGCGTTTTTGCGTTGTGAAAGTGTAGAAAACGGCGTTTCTGATGCACTTCTGGAAAATGAATGCAGTGTGTTGTTCAAAGCTGGGAACAGAGTTTTTGGGCTCTGAGTGACTCCAAAAACCTTTTCAGACATTCTCCTTTAAATTGAATGCTGAGCGATGTTGAAAACGTGGGAATCGTGTTTTTGCGCTCTGAAAGTGTTGAAAACCGTGTTTCTGGCAATATAGTTGAAACTGCACGTTGGATGAAGTTAAAACCCGGGAATCGCGTTTTTGCGTTGTGATAGTGTAGAAAACGGCGTTTCTGATGCACTTCTGGAAAATGAATGCTGTGTGTTGTTCAAAGCTGGGAACAGAGTTTTTGGGCTTGGAGAGTGTGAAAATTGTGTTTCTGACAGTCTACTGAAATCTGAATGCTGAGTGTTGTTCAAAGCTGAGAACAGAGTTTTTGGGCTCTGAGTGACTCCAAAAACCTTTTCAGGCATTCTCCTTTAAATTGAATGCTGATCGATGTTGAAAACGTGGGAATCGTGTTTTTGCGCTCTGAAAGTGTTGAAAACCGTGTTTCTGGCAATATAGTTGAAAATGCACGTTGAATGATGTTAAAACCCAGGAATCGCGTTTTTGCGCTCTGAAAGTGTCGAAAACAGGGTTTCTCGCAATATCATTGAAACTGCACGCTGAATGATGTTAAAACCCGGGAATCGCGTTTTTGCGTTGTGAAAGTGCAGAAAACGGCGTTTCTGATGCACTTCTGGAAAATGAATGCTGTGTGTTGTTCAAAGCTGGGAACAGAGTTTTTGGGCTTGGAGAGTGTGAAAATTGTGTTTCTGGCAGTCTACTGAAATCTGAATGCTGATTGTTGTTCAAAGCTGAGAACAGAGTTTTTGGGCTCTGAGTGACTCCAAAAACCTTTTCAGGCATTCTCCTTTAAATTGAATGCTGAGCGATGTTGAAAACGTGGGAATCGTGTTTTTGCGCCCTGAAAGTGTTGAAAACCGTGTTTCTGGCAATATAGTTGAAACTGCACGTTGAATGATGTTAAAACCCAGGAATCGCGTTTTTGCGCTCTGAAAGTTTCGAAAACAGCGTTTCTCGCAATATCATTGAAACTGCACGCTGAATGATGTTAAAACCCGGGAATCGCGTTTTTGCGTTGTGAAAGTGTAGAAAACGGCGTTTCTGATGCACTTCTGGAAAATGAATGCTGTGTGTTGTTCAAAGCTGGGAACAGAGTTTTTGGGCTCTGAGTGACTCCAAAAACCTTTTCAGACATTCTCCTTTAAATTGAATGCTGAGCGATGTTGAAAACGTGGGAATCGTGTTTTTGCGCTCTGAAAGTGTTGAAAACCGTGTTTCTGGCAATATGGTTGAAACTGCACGTTGGATGAAGTTAAAACCCGGGAATCGCGTTTTTGCGTTGTGATAGTGTAGAAAACGGCGTTTCTGATGCACTTCTGGAAAATGAATGCTGTGTGTTGTTCAAAGCTGGGAACAGAGTTTTTGGGCTTGGAGAGTGTGAAAATTGTGTTTCTGGCAGTCTACTGAAATCTGAATGCTGAGTGTTGTTCAAAGCTGAGAACAGAGTTTTTGGGCTCTGAGTGACTCCAAAAACCTTTTCAGGCATTCTCCTTTAAATTGAATGCTGAGCGATGTTGAAAACGTGGGAATCGTGTTTTTGCGCTCTGAAAGTGTTGAAAACCGTGTTTCTGGCAATATAGTTGAAACTGCACGCTGAATGATGTTAAAACCCAGGAATCGCGTTTTTGCGCTCTGAAAGTGTCGAAAACAGCGTTTTCTGATGCACTTCTGGAAAATGAGTGCTGTGTGTTGTTCAAAGCTGGGAACAGAGTTTTTGGGCTTGGAGAGGGTGAAAATTGTGTTTCTGACAGTCTACTGAAATCTGAATGCTGAGTATTGTTCAAAGCTGAGAACAGAGTTTTTGGGCTCTGAGTGACTCCAAAAACCTTTCCAGGCATTCTCCTTTAAATTGAATGCTGAGCGATGTTGAAAACGTGGGAATCGTGTTTTTGCGCTCTGAAAGTGTTGAAAACCGTGTTTCTGGCAATATAGTTGAAACTGCACGTTGAATGATGTTAAAACCCAGGAATCGCGTTTTTGCGCTCTGAAAGTGTCGAAAACAGGGTTTCTCGCAATATCATTGAAACTGCACGCTGAATGATGTTAAAACCCGGGAATCGCGTTTTTGCGTTGTGAAAGTGTAGAAAACGGCGTTTCTGATGCACTTCTGGAAAATGAATGCTGTGTGTTGTTCAAAGCTGGGAACAGAGTTTTTGGGCTTGGAGAGTGTGAAAATTGTGTTTCTGGCAGTCTACTGAAATCTGAATGCTGAGTGTTGTTCAAAGCTGAGAACAGAGTTTATGGGCTCTGAGTGACTCCAAAAACCTTTTCAGGCATTCTCCTTTAAATTGAATGCTGAGCGATGTTGAAAACGTGGGAATCGTGTTTTTGCGCTCTGAAAGTGTTGAAAACCGTGTTTCTGGCAATATAGTTGAAAATGCACGTTGAATGATGTTAAAACCCAGGAATCGCGTTTTTGCGCTCTGAAAGTGTCGAAAACAGCGTTTCTGATGCACTTCTGGAAAATGAATGCTGTGTGTTGTTCAAAGCTGGGAACAGAGTTTTTGGGCTTGGAGAGTGTGAAAATTGTGTTTCTGGCAGTCTACTGAAATCTGAATGCTGAGTGTTGTTCAAAGCTGAGAACAGAGTTTTTGGGCTCTGAGTGACTCCAAAAACCTTTTCAGGCATTCTCCTTTAAATTGAATGCTGAGCGATGTTGAAAACGTGGGAATCGTGTTTTTGCGCCCTGAAAGTGTTGAAAACCGTGTTTCTGGCAATATAGTTGAAACTGCACGTTGAATGATGTTAAAACCCAGGAATCGCGTTTTTGCGCTCTGAAAGTTTCGAAAACAGCGTTTCTCGCAATATCATTGAAACTGCACGCTGAATGATGTTAAAACCCGGGAATCGCGTTTTTGCGTTGTGAAAGTGTAGAAAACGGCGTTTCTGATGCACTTCTGGAAAATGAATGCTGTGTGTTGTTCAAAGCTGGGAACAGAGTTTTTGGGCTCTGAGTGACTCCAAAAACCTTTTCAGACATTCTCCTTTAAATTGAATGCTGAGCGATGTTGAAAACGTGGGAATCGTGTTTTTGCGCTCTGAAAGTGTTGAAAAATGTGTTTCTGGCAATATAGTTGAAACTGCACGTTGGATGAAGTTAAAACCCGGGAATCGCGTTTTTGCGTTGTGATAGTGTAGAAAACGGCGTTTCTGATGCACTTCTGGAAAATGAATGCTGTGTGTTGTTCAAAGCTGGGAACAGAGTTTTTGGGCTTGGAGAGTGTGAAAATTGTGTTTCTGACAGTCTACTGAAATCTGAATGCTGAGTGTTGCTCAAAGCTGACAACAGAGTTTTTCGGCTCTGAGTGACTCCAAAAACCTTTTCAGGCATTCTCCTTTAAATTGAATGCTGATCGATGTTGAAAACGTGGGAATCGTGTTTTTGCGCTCTGAAAGTGTTGAAAACCGTGTTTCTGGCAATATAGTTGAAAATGCACGTTGAATGATGTTAAAACCCAGGAATCGCGTTTTTGCGCTCTGAAAGTGTCGAAAACAGGGTTTCTCGCAATATCATTGAAACTGCACGCTGAATGATGTTTAAAACCCGGGAATCGCGTTTTTGCGTTGTGAAAGTGTAGAAAACGGCGTTTCTGATGCACTTCTGGAAAATGAATGCTGTGTGTTGTTCAAAGCTGGGAACAGAGTTTTTGGGCTTGGAGAGTGTTGAAAACCGTGTTTCTGGCAATCTACTGAAATCTGAATGCTGATTGTTGTTTCAAAGCTGAGAACAGAGTTTTTTGGGCTCTGAGTGACTCCAAAAACCTTTTCAGGCATTCTCCTTTAAATTGAATGCTGAGCGATGTTGAAAACGTGGGAATCGTGTTTTTGCGCTCTGAAAGTGTTGAAAACCGTGTTTCTGGCAATATAGTTGAAACTGCACGCTGAATGATGTTAAAACCCAGGAATCGCGTTTTTGCGCTCTGAAAGTGTCGAAAACAGCTTTTCTAATGCACTTCTGGAAAATGAGTGCTGTGTGTTGTTCAAAGCTGGGAACAGAGTTTTTGGGCTCTGAGTGACTCCAAAAACCTTTTCAGGCATTCTCCTTTAAATTGAATGCTGAGCGATGTTGAAAACGTGGGAATCGTGTTTTTGCGCTCTGAAAGTGTTTGAAAACCGTGTTTCTGGCAATATAGTTGAAAATGCACGTTGAATGATGTTAAAACCCAGGAATCGCGTTTTTGCGCTCTGAAAGTGTCGAAAACAGCGTTTCTGATGCACTTCTGGAAAATGAGTGCTGTGTGTTGTTCAAAGCTGGGAACAGAGTTTTTGGGCTTGGAGAGTGTGAAAATTGTGTTTCTGGCAGTCTACTGAAATCTGAATGCTGAGTGTTGTTCAAAGCTGAGAACAGAGTTTTTGGCTCTGAGTGACTCCAAAAACCTTTTCAGGCATTCTCCTTTAAATTGAATGCTGAGCGATGTTGAAAACGTGGGAATCGTGTTTTTGCGCTCTGAAAGTGTTGAAAACCGTGTTTCTGGCAATATAGTTGAAACTGCACGTTGAATGATGTTAAAACCCAGGAATCGCGTTTTTGCGCTCTGAAAGTGTCGAAAACAGGGTTTCTCGCAATATCATTGAAACTGCACGCTGAATGATGTTAAAACCCCGGGAATCGCGTTTTTTGCGTTGTGAAAGTGTAGAAAACGGCGTTTCTGATGCACTTCTGGAAAATGAATGCTGTGTGTTGTTCAAAGCTGGGAACAGAGTTTTTGGGCTTGGAGAGTGTGAAAATGTGTTTCTGACAGTCTACTGAAATCTGAATGCTGAGTGTTGTTCAAAGCTGAGAACAGAGTTTTTGGGCTCTGAGTGACTCCAAAAACCTTTTCAGGCATTCTCCTTTAAATTGAATGCTGATCGATGTTGAAAACGTGGGAATCGTGTTTTTGCGCTCTGAAAGTGTTGAAAACCGTGTTTCTGGCAATATAGTTGAAAATGCACGTTGAATGATGTTAAAACCCAGGAATCGCGTTTTTGCGCTCTGAAAGTGTCGAAAACAGCGTTTCTGATGCACTTCTGGAAAATGAATGCTGTGTGTTGTTCAAAGCTGGGAACAGAGTTTTTTGGGCTTGGAGAGTGTGAAAATTGTGTTTCTGGCAGTCTACTGAAATCTGAATGCTGAGTGTTGTTCAAAGCTGAGAACAGAGTTTTTGGGCTCTGAGTGACTCCAAAAACCTTTTCAGGCATTCTCCTTTAAATTGAATGCTGAGCGATGTTGAAAACGTGGGAATCGTGTTTTTGCGCCCTGAAAGTGTTGAAAACCGTGTTTCTGGCAATATAGTTGAAACTGCACGTTGAATGATGTTAAAACCCAGGAATCGCGTTTTTGCGCTCTGAAAGTTTCGAAAACAGCGTTTCTCGCAATATCATTGAAACTGCACGCTGAATGATGTTAAAACCCGGGAATCGCGTTTTTTGCGTTGTGAAAGTGTAGAAAACGGCGTTTCTGATGCACTTCTGGGAAATGAATGCAGTGTGTTGTTCAAAGCTGGGAACAGAGTTTTTGGGCTCTGAGTGACTCCAAAAACCTTTTCAGACATTCTCCTTTAAATTGAATGCTGAGCGATGTTGAAAACGTGGGAATCGTGTTTTTGCGCTCTGAAAGTGTTGAAAACCGTGTTTCTGGCAATATAGTTGAAACTGCACGTTGGATGAAGTTAAAACCCGGGAATCGCGTTTTTGCGTTGTGATAGTGTAGAAAACGGCGTTTCTGATGCACTTCTGGAAAATGAATGCTGTGTGTTGTTCAAAGCTGGGAACAGAGTTTTTGGGCTTGGAGAGTGTGAAAATTGTGTTTCTGACAGGCTACTGAAATCTGAATGCTGAGTGTTGTTCAAAGCTGAGAACAGAGTTTTTGGGCTCTGAGTGACTCCAAAAACCTTTTCAGGCATTCTCCTTTAAATTGAATGCTGATCGATGTTGAAAACGTGGGAATCGTGTTTTTGCGCTCTGAAAGTGTTGAAACCGTGTTTCTGGCAATATAGTTGAAAATGCACGTTGAATGATGTTAAAACCCAGGAATCGCGTTTTTGCGCTCTGAAAGTGTCGAAAACAGCTTTTCTAATGCACTTCTGGAAAATGAGTGCTGTGTGTTGTTCAAAGCTGGGAACAGAGTTTTTGGGCTCTGAGTGACTCCAAAACCTTTTCAGACATTCTCCTTTAAATTGAATGCTGAGCGATGTTGAAAACGTGGGAATCGTGTTTTTGCGCTCTGAAAGTGTTGAAAACCGTGTTTCTGGCAATATAGTTGAAACTGCACGTTGGATGAAGTTAAAACCCGGGAATCGCGTTTTTGCGTTGTGATAGTGTAGAAAACGGCGTTTCTGATGCACTTCTGGAAAATGAATGCTGTGTGTTGTTCAAAGCTGGGAACAGAGTTTTTGGGCTTGGAGAGTGTGAAAATTGTGTTTCTGACAGTCTACTGAAATCTGAATGCTGAGTGTTGTTCAAAGCTGAGAACAGAGTTTTTGGGCTCTGAGTGACTCCAAAAACCTTTTCAGGCATTCTCCTTTAAATTGAATGCTGATCGATGTTGAAAACGTGGGAATCGTGTTTTTGCGCTCTGAAAGTGTTGAAAACCGTTTTTCTGGCAATATAGTTGAAACTGCACGTTGAATGATGTTAAAACCCAGGAATCGCGTTTTTGCGCTCTGAAAGTGTCGAAAACAGGGTTTCTCGCAATATCATTGAAACTGCACGCTGAATGATGTTAAAACCCGGGAATCGCGTTTTTGCGTCGTGAAAGTGCAGAAAACGGCGTTTCTGATGCACTTCTGGAAAATGAATGCTGTGTGTTGTTCAAAGCTGGGAACAGAGTTTTTGGGCTTGGAGAGTGTGAAAATTGTGTTTCTGGCAGTCTACTGAAATCTGAATGCTGATTGTTGTTCAAAGCTGAGAACAGAGTTTTTGGGCTCTGAGTGACTCCAAAAACCTTTTCAGGCATTCTCCTTTAAATTGAATGCTGAGCGATGTTGAAAACGTGGGAATCGTGTTTTTTGCGCTCTGAAAGTGTTGAAAACCGTGTTTCTGGCAATATAGTTGAAAATGCACGTTGAATGATGTTAAAACCCAGGAATCGCGTTTTTTGCGCTCTGAAAGTGTCGAAAACAGCGTTTCTGATGCACTTCTGGAAAATGAGTGCTGTGTGTTGTTCAAAGCTGGGAACAGAGTTTTTGGGCTTGGAGAGTGTGAAATTGTGTTTTCTGGCAGTCTACTGAAATCTGAATGCTGAGTGTTGTTCAAAGCTGAGAACAGAGTTTTTGGGCTCTGAGTGACTCCAAAACCTTTTCAGGCATTCTCCTTTAAATTGAATGCTGAGCGATGTTGAAAACGTGGGAATCGTGTTTTTGCGCTCTGAAAGTGTTGAAAACCGTGTTTCTGGCAATATAGTTGAAACTGCACGTTGAATGATGTTAAAACCCAGGAATCGCGTTTTTGCGCTCTGAAAGTGTCGAAAACAGGGTTTCTCGCAATATCATTGAAACTGCACGCTGAATGATGTTAAAACCCGGGAATCGCGTTTTTGCGTGTGAAAGTGTAGAAAACGGCGTTTCTGATGCACTTCTGGAAAATGAATGCTGTGTGTTGTTCAAAGCTGGGAACAGAGTTTTTGGGCTTGGAGAGTGTGAAAATTGTGTTTCTGACAGTCTACTGAAATCTGAATGCTGAGTGTTGTTCAAAGCTGAGAACAGAGTTTTTGGGCTCTGAGTGACTCCAAAAACCTTTTCAGGCATTCTCCTTTAAATTGAATGCTGATCGATGTTGAAAACGTGGGAATCGTGTTTTTGCGCTCTGAAAGTGTTGAAAACCGTGTTTCTGGCAATATAGTTGAAAATGCACGTTGAATGATGTTAAACCCAGGAATCGCGTTTTTTGCGCTCTGAAAGTGTCGAAAACAGCGTTTCTGATGCACTTCTGGAAAATGAATGCTGTGTGTTGTTCAAAGCTGGGAACAGAGTTTTTGGGCTTGGAGAGTGTGAAAATTGTGTTTCTGGCAGTCTACTGAAATCTGAATGCTGAGTGTTGTTCAAAGCTGAGAACAGAGTTTTTGGGCTCTGAGTGACTCCAAAAACCTTTTCAGGCATTCTCCTTTAAATTGAATGCTGAGCGATGTTGAAAACGTGGGAATCGTGTTTTTGCGCCCTGAAAGTGTTGAAAACCGTGTTTCTGGCAATATAGTTGAAACTGCACGTTGAATGATGTTAAAACTCAGGAATCGCGTTTTTGCGCTCTGAAAGTTTCGAAAACAGCGTTTCTCGCAATATCATTGAAACTGCACGCTGAATGATGTTAAAACCCGGGAATCGCGTTTTTTGCGTTGTGAAAGTGTAGAAAACGGCGTTTCTGATGCACTTCTGGAAAATGAATGCAGTGTGTTGTTCAAAGCTGGGAACAGAGTTTTTGGGCTCTGAGTGACTCCAAAAACCTTTTCAGACATTCTCCTTTAAATTGAATGCTGAGCGATGTTGAAAACGTGGGAATCGTGTTTTTTGCGCTCTGACAGTGTTGAAAACCGTGTTTCTGGCAATATAGTTGAAACTGCACGTTGGATGAAGTTAAAACCCGGGAATCGCGTTTTTGCGTTGTGATAGTGTAGAAAACGGCGTTTCTGATGCACTTCTGGAAAATGAATGCTGTGTGTTGTTCAAAGCTGGGAACAGAGTTTTTGGGCTTGGAAGAGTGTGAAAATTGTGTTTCTGACAGGCTACTGAAATCTGAATGCTGAGTGTTGTTCAAAGCTGAGAACAGAGTTTTTGGGCTCTGAGTGACTCCAAAAACCTTTTCAGGCATTCTCCTTTAAATTGAATGCTGATCGATGTTGAAAACGTGGGAATCGTGTTTTTGCGCTCTGAAAGTGTTGAAAACCGTGTTTCTGGCATATAGTTGAAAATGCACGTTGAATGATGTTAAAACCCAGGAATCGCGTTTTTGCGCTCTGAAAGTGTCGAAAACAGCTTTTCTAATGCACTTCTGGAAAATGAGTGCTGTGTGTTGTTCAAAGCTGGGAACAGAGTTTTTGGGCTCTGAGTGACTCCAAAAACCTTTTCAGACATTCTCCTTTAAATGAATGCTGAGCGATGTTGAAAACGTGGGAATCGTGTTTTTTGCGCTCTGAAAGTGTTGAAAACCGTGTTTCTGGCAATATAGTTGAAACTGCACGTTGGATGAAGTTAAAACCCGGGAATCGCGTTTTTGCGTTGTGATAGTGTAGAAAACGGCGTTTCTGATGCACTTCTGGAAAATGAATGCTGTGTGTTGTTCAAAGCTGGGAACAGAGTTTTTGGGCTTGGAGAGTGTGAAAATTGTGTTTCTGACAGTCTACTGAAATCTGAATGCTGAGTGTTGTTCAAAGCTGAGAACAGAGTTTTTGGGCTCTGAGTGACTCCAAAAACCTTTTCAGGCATTCTCCTTTAAATTGAATGCTGATCGATGTTGAAAACGTGGGAATCGTGTTTTTGCGCTCTGAAAGTGTTGAAAACCGTGTTTCTGGCAATATAGTTGAAAATGCACGTTGAATGATGTTAAAACCCAGGAATCGCGTTTTTGCGCTCTGAAAGTGTCGAAAACAGGGTTTCTCGCAATATCATTGAAACTGCACGCTGAATGATGTTAAAACCCGGAATCGCGTTTTTGCGTCGTGAAAGTGCAGAAAACGGCGTTTCTGATGCACTTCTGGAAATGAATGCTGTGTGTTGTTCAAAGCTGGGAACAGAGTTTTTGGGCTTGGAGAGTGTGAAAATTGTGTTTCTGGCAGTCTACTGAAATCTGAATGCTGATTGTTGTTTCAAAGCTGAGAACAGAGTTTTTGGGCTCTGAGTGACTCCAAAAACCTTTTCAGGCATTCTCCTTAAATTGAATGCTGAGCGATGATGAAAACGTGGGAATCGTGTTTTTGCGCTCTGAAAGTGTTGAAAACCGTGTTTTCTGGCAATATAGTTGAAAATGCACGTTGAATGATGTTAAAACCCGGAATCGCGTTTTTGCGCTCTGAAAGTGTCGAAAACAGCGTTTCTGATGCACTTCTGGAAAATGAGTGCTGTGTGTTGTTCAAAGCTGGGAACAGAGTTTTTTGGGCTTGGAGAGTGTGAAAATTGTGTTTCTGGCAGTCTACTGAAATCTGAATGCTGAGTGTTGTTCAAAGCTGAGAACAGAGTTTTTGGGCTCTGAGTGACTCCAAAAACCTTTTCAGGCATTCTCCTTTAAATTGAATGCTGAGCGATGTTGAAAACGTGGGAATCGTGTTTTTGCGCTCTGAAAGTGTTGAAAACCGTGTTTCTGGCAATATAGTTGAAACTGCACGTTGAATGATGTTAAAACCCAGGAATCGCGTTTTTGCGCTCTGAAAGTGTCGAAAACAGGGTTTCTCGCAATATCATTGAAACTGCACGCTGAATGATGTTTAAAACCCGGGAAACGCCGTTTTTGCGTTGTGAAAGTGTAGAAAACGGCGTTTCTGATGCACTTCTGGAAAATGAATGCTGTGTGTTGTTCAAAGCTGGGAACAGAGTTTTTGGGCTTGGAGAGTGTGAAAATTGTGTTTCTGACAGTCTACTGAAATCTGAATGCTGAGTGTTGTTCAAAGCTGAGAACAGAGTTTTTGGGCTCTGAGTGACTCCAAAAACCTTTTCAGGCATCTCCCCTTTAAATTGAATGCTGATCGATGTTGAAAACGTGGGGAATCGTGTTTTTGCGCTCTGAAAGTGTTGAAAACCGTGTTTCTGGCAATATAGTTGAAAATGCACGTGAATGATGTTAAACCCAGGAATCGCGTTTTTGCGCTCTGAAAGTGTCGAAAACAGCGTTTCTGATGCACTTCTGGAAAATGAATGCTGTGTGTTGTTCAAAGCTGGGAACAGAGTTTTTTGGGCTTGGAGAGTGTGAAAATTGTGTTTCTGGCAGTCTACTGAAATCTGAATGCTGAGTGTTGTTCAAAGCTGAGAACAGAGTTTTTGGGCTCTGAGTGACTCCAAAAACCTTTTCAGGCATTCAATTTAAATTTGAATGCTGAGCGATGTTGAAAACGTGGGAATCGTGTTTTTGCGCCCTGAAAGTGTTGAAAACCGTGTTTCTGGCAATATAGTTTGAAACTGCACGTTGAATGATGTTAAAACTCAGGAATCGCGTTTTTGCGCTCTGAAAGTTTCGAAAACAGGGTTTCTCGCAATATCATTGAAACTGCACGCTGAATGATGTTAAAACCCGGGAATCGCGTTTTTGCGTTGTGAAAGTGTAGAAAACGGCGTTTCTGATGCACTTCTGGAAAATGAATGCAGTGTGTTGTTCAAAGCTGGGAACAGAGTTTTTGGGCTCTGAGTGACTCCAAAAACCTTTTCAGGCATTCTCCTTTAAATTGAATGCTGAGCGATGTTGAAAACGTGGGAATCGTGTTTTTGCGCTCTGAAAGTGTTGAAAACCGTGTTTCTGGCAATATAGTTGAAACTGCACGTTGGATGAAGTTAAAACCCGGGAATCGCGTTTTTGCGTTGTGAAAGTGTCGAAAACGGCGTTTCTGATGCACTTCTGGAAAATGAATGCTGTGTGTTGTTCAAAGCTGGGAACAGAGTTTTTGGCTTGGAGAGTGTGAAAATTGTGTTTCTGACAGGCTACTGAAATCTGAATGCTGACTGTTGTTCAGAGCTGAGACACAGAGTTTTTGGGCTCTGAGTGACTCCAAAAACCTTTTCAGGCATTCTCCTTTAAATTGAATGCTGATGCGATGTTGAAAACGTGGGGAATCGTGTTTTTTGCGCTCTGAAAGTGTTGAAAACCGTGTTTTCTGGCAATATAGTTGAAAATGCACGTTGAATGATGTTAAAACCCAGGAATCGCGTTTTTTGCGCTCTGAAAGTGTCGAAACAGCTTTTCTAATGCACTTCTGGAAAATGAGTGCTGTGTGTTGTTCAAAGCTGGGAACAGAGTTTTTGGGCTCTGAGTGACTCCAAAAACCTTTTCAGACATTCTCCTTTAAATTGAATGCTGAGCGATGTTGAAAACGTGGGAATCGTGTTTTTGCGCTCTGAAAGTGTTGAAAACCGTGTTTCTGGCAATATAGTTGAAACTGCACGTTGGATGAAGTTAAACCCGGGGAATCGCGTTTTTTGCGTTGTGATAGTGTAGAAACGGCGTTTCTGATGCACTTCTGGAAAATGAATGCTGTGTGTTGTTCAAAGCTGGGAACAGAGTTTTGGGCTTGGAGAGTGTGAAAATTGTGTTTCTGACAGTCTACTGAAATCTGAATGCTGAGTGTTGTTCAAAGCTGAGAACAGAGTTTTTGGGCTCTGAGTGACTCCAAAAACCTTTTCAGGCATTCTCCTTTAAATTGAATGCTGATCGATGTTGAAAACGTGGGAATCGTGTTTTTGCGCTCTGAAAGTGTTGAAAACCGTGTTTCTGGCAATATAGTTGAAAATGCACGTTGAATGATGTTAAAACCCAGGAATCGCGTTTTTTGCGCTCTGAAAGTGTCGAAAACAGGGTTTCTCGCAATATCATTGAAACTGCACGCTGAATGATGTTAAACCCGGGAATCGCGTTTTTGCGTTGTGAAAGTGCAGAAAACGGCGTTTCTGATGCACTTCTGGAAAATGAATGCTGTGTGTTGTTCAAAGCTGGGAACAGAGTTTTTTGGGCTTGGAGAGTGTGAAAATTGTGTTTCTGGCAGTCTACTGAAATCTGAATGCTGATTGTTGTTCAAAGCTGAGAACAGAGTTTTGGGGCTCTGAGTGACTCCAAAAACCTTTTCAGGCATTCTCCTTTAAATTGAATGCTGAGCGATGTTGAAAACGTGGGAATCGTGTTTTTGCGCTCTGAAAGTGTTGAAAACCGTGTTTCTGGCAATAGTTGAAAATGCACGTTGAATGATGTTAAAACCCAGGAATCGCGTTTTTGCGCTCTGAAAGTGTCGAAAACAGCGTTTCCTGATGCACTTCTGGAAAATGAGTGCTGTGTGTTTGTTCAAAGCTGGGAACAGAGTTTTGGGCTTGGAGAGTGTGAAAATTGTGTTTCTGGCAGTCTACTGAAATCTGAATGCTGAGTGTTGTTCAAAGCTGAGAACAGAGTTTTTGGGCTCTGAGTGACTCCAAAAACCTTTTCAGGCATTCTCCTTTAAATTGAATGCTGAGCGATGTTGAAAACGTGGGAATCGTGTTTTTGCGCTCTGAAAGTGTTGAAAACCGTGTTTCTGGCAATATAGTTGAAACTGCACGTTGAATGATGTTAAAAACCCAGGAATCGCGTTTTTGCGCTCTGAAAGTGTCGAAAACAGGGTTTCTCGCAATATCATTGAAACTGCACGCTGAATGATGTTAAAACCCGGGAATCGCGTTTTTGCGTTGTGAAAGTGTAGAAAACGGCGTTTCTGATGCACTTCTGGAAATGAATGCTGTGTGTTGTCAAAGATGGAACAGAGTTTTTGGGCTTGGAGAGTGTGAAAATTGTGTTTCTGACAGTCTACTGAAATCTGAATGCTGAGTGTTGTTCAAAGCTGAGAACAGAGTTTTTGGGCTCTGAGTGACTCCAAAAACCTTTCAGGCATTCTCCTTTAAATTGAATGCTGATCGATGTTGAAAACGTGGGAATCGTGTTTTTGCGCTCTGAAAGTGTTGAAAAAACCGTTTTCTGGCAATAGTGAAAATGCACGTTGAATGATGTTAAAACCCAGGAATCGCGTTTTTGCGCTCTGAAAGTGTCGAAAACGGCGTTTCTGATGCACTTCTGGAAAATGATGCAGTGTGTAGTTCAAAG
>NW_023494620.1:15000-42204 GCF_013368585.1 Megalops cyprinoides | reverse complement strand
ATTCAATTTAAAGGAGAATGGCCTGGAAAGGTTTTTGGAGTCACTCAAGCCCAAAAACTCTTGTTCTCAGCTTTGAACATACTCAGCATTCAGATTTCAGTAGACTGTCAGAAACACAATTTTCACCCTCTCCAAGCCCAAAACATCTGTTCCCAGCTTTGAACAACACACTGCACTCATTTTCCAGAATGCATCAGAAAAGCTGTTTTCGACACTTTCAGAGCGCAAAACACGATTCCCACGTTTTCAAACATCGCTCAGCATTCAGATTTCAGTAGACTGTCAGAAACACAATTTTCACACTCTCCAAGCCAAAAACTCTGTTCCCAGCTTTGAACAACACACAGCATTCATTTTCCAGAAGTGCATCAGAAAAGCAGTTTTCTACACTTTCGAGCGCAAAAAAACGCATTCCTGGGTGTTTAACATCATTCAACGTGCAATTTCAACTATATTGCCAGAAACACGGTTTTCAACACTTTCAGAGCGCAAAAACACGATTCCCACGTTTTCAACATCGCTCAGCATTCAATTTAAAGGAGAATGCCTGAAAAGGTTTTTGGAGTCACTCAGAGCCCAAAAACTCTGTTCTCAGCTTTGAACAACACTCAGCATTCAGATTTCAGTAGACTGCCAGAAATAAAATTTTCACACTCTCCAAGCCCAAAAACTCTGTTCCCAGCTTTGAACAACACACAGCATTCATTTTCCAGAAGTGCATCAGAAACGCCGTTTTCTACACTTTCACAACGCAAAAACGCGATTCCCGGGTTTTAACATCATTCAGCGTGCAGTTTCAATGATATTGCGAGAAACCCTGTTTTCGACACTTTCAGAGCGCAAAAACGCGATTCCCGGGTTTTAACATCATTCAACGTGCAGTTTCAACTATATTGCCAGAAACACGGTTTTCAACACTTTCAGAGCGCAAAAACACGATTCCCACGTTTTCAACATCGCTCAGCATTCAATTTAAAGGAGAATGCATGGAAAGGTTTTTGGAGTCACTCAGAGCCCAAAAACACTGTTCTCAGCTTTGAACAATACTCAGCATTCAGATTTCAGTAGACTGTCAGAAACACAATTTTCACCCCTCTCCAAGCCCAAAAACTCTGTTCCCAGCTTTGAACAACACACAGCACTCATTTTCCAGAAGTGCATCAAAAAAGCTGTTTTCCGACAATTTTCAGAGCGCAAAAACGCGATTCCTGGGTTTTAACATCATTCAACGTGCAGTTTCAACTATATTGCCAGAAACACGGTTTTCAACACTTTCAGAGCGCAAAAACACGATTCCCACGTTTTCAACATCGCTCAGCATTCAATTTAAAGGAGAATGCCTGGAAAGGTTTTTGGAGTCACTCAGAGCCCTAAAACTCTGTTCTCAGCTTTGAACAATACTCAGCATTCAGATTTCAGTAGACTGTCAGAAACACAATTTTCACCCTCTCCAAGCCCAAAAACTCTGTTCCCAGCTTTGAACAACACACAGCACTCATTTTCCAGAAGTGCATCAAAAAAGCTGTTTTCGACACTTTCAGAGCGCAAAAAACGCGATTCCTGGGTTTTAACATCATTCAGCGTGCAGTTTCAACTATATTGCCAGAAACACAGTTTTCAACACTTTCAGAGCGCAAAAAACACGATTCCCACGTTTTCAACATCGCTCAGCATTCAATTTAAAGGAGAATGCCTGGAAAGGTTTTTGGAGTCACTCAGAGCCCAAAAACACTGTTCTCAGCTTTGAACAATACTCAGCATTCAGATTTCAGTAGACTGTCAGAAACACAATTTTCACCCTCTCCAAGCCCAAAAACTCTGTTCCCAGCTTTGAACAACACACAGCACTCATTTTCCAGAAGTGCATCAAAAAAAGCTGTTTTCGACACTTTCAGAGCGCAAAAACGCGATTCCTGGGTTTTAACATCATTCAACGTGCAGTTTCAACTATATTGCCAGAAACACGGTTTTCAACACTTTCAGAGCGCAAAAACACGATTCCCACGTTTTCAACATCGCTCAGCATTCAATTTAAAGGAGAATGCCTGGAAAGGTTTTTGGAGTCACTTCAGAGCCCTAAAAACTCTGTTCTCAGCTTTGACAATACTCAGCATTCAGATTTTCAGTAGACTGTCAGAAACACAATTTTCACCCTCTCCAAGCCCAAAAACACTGTTTCCCAGCTTTGAACAACACACACGCACTCATTTTCCAGAAGTGCATCAAAAAAGCTGTTTTCGACACTTTCAGAGCGCAAAAACGCGATTCCTGGGTTTTAACATCATTCAGCGTGCAGTTTCAACTATATTGCCAGAAACACGGTTTTCAACACTTTCAGAGCGCAAAAACACGATTCCCACGTGTTCAACATCGCTCAGCATTCAATTTAAAGGAGAATGCCTGGAAAGGTTTTTGGAGTCACTCAGAGCCCAAAAACTCTGTTCTGAGCTTTGAACAATACTCAGCATTCAGATTTCAGTAGACTGTCAGAAACACAATTTTCACCCTCTCCAAGCCCAAAAACTCTGTTCCCAGCTTTGAACAACACACAGCACTCATTTTCCAGAAGTGCATCAGAAAAGCTGTTTTCGACACTTTCAGAGCGCAAAAACACGATTCCCACGTTTTCAACATCGCTCAGCATTCAGATTTCAGTAGACTGTCAGAAACACAATTTTCACACTCTCCAAGCCCAAAAACTCTGTTCCCAGCTTTGAACAACACACAGCATTCATTTTCCAGAAGTGCATCAGAAACGCAGTTTTCGACACTTTCACAACGAAAAAACGCGATTCCCGGTTTTAACATCATTCAGCGTGCAGTTTCAACTATATTGCCAGAAACACAGTTTTCAACACTTTCAGAGCGCAAAAACACGATTCCACGTTTCAACATCGCTCAGCATTCAATTTAAAGGAGAATGCCTGGAAAGGTTTTTTGAGTCACTCAGAGCCCAAAAACTCTGTTCTCAGATTTGAACAATACTCAGCATTCAGATTTCAGTAGACTGTCAGAAACACAATTTTCACCCTCTCCAAGCCCAAAACATCTGTTCCCAGCTTTGAACAACACACTGCACTCATTTTCCAGAAGTGCATCAGAAAAGCTGTTTTCGACACTTTCAGAGCGCAAAAACACGATTCCCACGTTTTCAACATCGCTCAGCATTCAGATTTCAGTAGACTGTCAGAAACACAATTTTCACACTCTCCAAGGCCAAAAACTCTGTTCCCAGCTTTGAACAACACACAGCATTCATTTTCCAGAAGTGCATCAGAAACGCAGTTTTCGACACTTTCACAACGAAAAAACGCGATTCCCGGGTTTTAACATCATTCAGCGTGCAGTTTCAAACTATATTGCCAGAAACACAGTTTTCAACACTTTCAGAGCGCAAAAACACGATTCTCACGTTTTCAACATCGCTCAGCATTCAATTTAAAGGAGAATGCCTGGAAAGGTTTTTGGAGTCACTCAGAGCCCAAAAACTCTGTTCTCAGCTTTGAACAATACTCAGCATTCAGATTTCAGTAGACTGTCAGAAACACAATTTTCACCCTCTCCAAGCCCAAAACTCTGTTCCCAGCTTTGAACAACACACAGCACTCATTTTCCAGAAGTGCATCAGAAAAGCTGTTTTCGACACTTTCAGAGCGCAAAAACGCGATTCCTGGGTGTTAACATCATTCAACGTGCAATTTCAACTATATTGCCAGAAACACGGTTTTCAACACTTTCAGAGCGCAAAAACACGATTCCCACGTTTTCAACATCGCTCAGCATTCAATTTAAAGGAGAATGCCTGAAAAGGTTTTTGGAGTCACTCAGAGCCCAAAAACTCTGTTCTCAGCTTTGAACAACACTCAGCATTCAGATTTCAGTAGACTGCCAGAAATAAAATTTTCACACTCTCCAAGCCCAAAAACTCTGTTCCCAGCTTTGAACAACACACAGCATTCATTTTCCAGAAGTGCATCAGAAACGCCGTTTTCTACACTTTCACAACGCAAAAACGCGATTCCCGGGTTTTAACATCATTCAGCGTGCAGTTTCAATGATATTGCGAGAAACCCTGTTTTCGACACTTTCAGAGCGCAAAAACGCGATTCCCGGGTTTTAACATCATTCAACGTGCAGTTTCAACTATATTGCCAGAAACACGGTTTTCAACACTTTCAGAGCGCAAAAACACGATTCCCACGTTTTCAACATCGCTCAGCATTCAATTTAAAGGAGAATGCCTGGAAAGGTTTTTGGAGTCACTCAGAGCCCTAAAACTCTGTTCTCAGCTTTGAACAATACTCAGCATTCAGATTTCAGTAGACTGTCAGAAACACAATTTTCACCCTCTCCAAGCCCAAAAACTCTGTTCCCAGCTTTGAACAACACACAGCACTCATTTTCCAGAAGTGCATCAAAAAAGCTGTTTTCGACACTTTCAGAGCGCAAAAACGCGATTCCTGGGTTTTAACATCATTCAACGTGCAGTTTCAACTATATTGCCAGAAACACGGTTTTCAACACTTTCAGAGCGCAAAAACACGATTCCCACGTTTTCAACATCGCTCAGCATTCAATTTAAAGGAGAATGCCTGGAAAGGTTTTTGGAGTCACTCAGAGCCCTAAAACTCTGTTCTCAGCTTTGAACAATACTCAGCATTCAGATTTCAGTAGACTGTCAGAAACACAATTTTCACCCTCTCCAAGCCCAAAAACTCTGTTCCCAGCTTTGAACAACACACAGCACTCATTTTCCAGAAGTGCATCAAAAAAGCTGTTTTCGACACTTTCAGAGCGCAAAAACGCGATTCCTGGGTTTTAACATCATTCAGCGTGCAGTTTCAACTATATTGCCAGAAACACAGTTTTCAACACTTTCAGAGCGCAAAAACACGATTCCCACGTGTTCAACATCGCTCAGCATTCAATTTAAAGGAGAATGCCTGGAAAGGTTTTTGGAGTCACTCAGAGCCCAAAAACTCTGTTCTGAGCTTTGAACAATACTCAGCATTCAGATTTCAGTAGACTGTCAGAAACACAATTTTCACCCTCTCCAAGCCCAAAAACTCTGTTCCCAGCTTTGAACAACACACAGCACTCATTTTCCAGAAGTGCATCAGAAACGCTGTTTTTGACACTTTCACAACGCAAAAACGCGATTCCCAGTAGACTGTCAGAAACACAATTTTCACACTCTCCAAGCCCAAAAACTCTGTTCCCAGCTTTGAACAACACACAGCATTCATTTTCCAGAAGTGCATCAGAAACGCAGTTTTCGACACTTTCACAACGAAAAAACGCGATTCCCGGTTTTAACATCATTCAGCGTGCAGTTTCAACTATATTGCCAGAAACACAGTTTTCAACACTTTCAGAGTGCAAAAACACGATTCCCACGTTTTCAACATCGCTCAGCATTCAATTTAAAGGAGAATGCCTGGAAAGGTTTTTGGAGTCACTCAGAGCCCAAAAACTCTGTTCTCAGCTTTGAACAATACTCAGCATTCAGATTTCAGTAGACTGTCAGAAACACAATTTTCACCCTCTCCAAGCCCAAAACATCTGTTCCCAGCTTTGAACAACACACTGCACTCATTTTCCAGAAGTGCATCAGAAAAGCTGTTTTCGACACTTTCAGAGCGCAAAAACACGATTCCCACGTTTTCAACATCGCTCAGCATTCAGATTTCAGTAGACTGTCAGAAACACAATTTTCACACTCTCCAAGGCCAAAAACTCTGTTCTCAGCTTTGAACAACACACAGCATTCATTTTCCAGAAGTGCATCAGAAACGCAGTTTTCGACACTTTCACAACGAAAAAACGCGATTCCCGGGTTTTAACATCATTCAGCGTGCAGTTTCAACTATATTGCCAGAAACACAGTTTTCAACACTTTCAGAGCGCAAAAACACGATTCTCACGTTTTCAACATCGCTCAGCATTCAATTTAAAGGAGAATGCCTGGAAAGGTTTTTGGAGTCACTCAGAGCCCAAAAACTCTGTTCTCAGCTTTGAACAATACTCAGCATTCAGATTTCAGTAGACTGTCAGAAACACAATTTTCACCCTCTCCAAGCCCAAAAACTCTGTTCCCAGCTTTGAACAACACACAGCACTCATTTTCCAGAAGTGCATCAGAAAAGCTGTTTTCGACACTTTCAGAGCGCAAAAACGCGATTCCTGGGTGTTAACATCATTCAACGTGCAATTTCAACTATATTGCCAGAAACACGGTTTTCAACACTTTCAGAGCGCAAAAACACGATTCCCACGTTTTCAACATCGCTCAGCATTCAATTTAAAGGAGAATGCCTGAAAAGGTTTTTGGAGTCACTCAGAGCCCAAAAACTCTGTTCTCAGCTTTGAACAACACTCAGCATTCAGATTTCAGTAGACTGCCAGAAATAAAATTTTCACACTCTCCAAGCCCAAAAACTCTGTTCCCAGCTTTGAACAACACACAGCATTCATTTTCCAGAAGTGCATCAGAAACGCCGTTTTCTACACTTTCACAACGCAAAAACGCGATTCCCGGGTTTTAACATCATTCAGCGTGCAGTTTCAATGATATTGCGAGAAACCCTGTTTTCGACACTTTCAGAGCGCAAAAACGCGATTCCCGGGTTTTAACATCATTCAACGTGCAGTTTCAACTATATTGCCAGAAACACGGTTTTCAACACTTTCAGAGCGCAAAAACACGATTCCCATGTTTTCAACATCGCTCAGCATTCAATTTAAAGGAGAATGCCTGGAAAGGTTTTTGGAGTCACTCAGAGCCCAAAAACACTGTTCTCAGCTTTGAACAATACTCAGCATTCAGATTTCAGTAGACTGTCAGAAACACAATTTTCACCCTCTCCAAGCCCAAAAACTCTGTTCCCAGCTTTGAACAACACACAGCACTCATTTTCCAGAAGTGCATCAAAAAAGCTGTTTTCGACACTTTCAGAGCGCAAAAACGCGATTCCTGGGTTTTAACATCATTCAACGTGCAGTTTCAACTATATTGCCAGAAACACGGTTTTTCAACACTTTCAGAGCGCAAAAACACGATTCCCACGTTTTCAACATCGCTCAGCATTCAATTTAAAGGAGACTGCCTGGAAAGGTTTTTGGAGTCACTCAGAGCCCAAAAACTCTGTTCTCAGCTTTGAACAATACTCAGCATTCAGATTTCAGTAGACTGTCAGAAACACAATTTTCACCCTCTCCAAGCCCAAAAACTCTGTTCCCAGCTTTGAACAACACACAGCACTCATTTTCCAGAAGTGCATCAAAAAAGCTGTTTTCGACACTTTCAGAGCGCAAAAAACGCGATTCCTGGGTTTTAACATCATTCAGCGTGCAGTTTCAACTATATTGCCAGAAACACAGTTTTCAACACTTTCAGAGCGCAAAAACACGATTCCCACGTGTTCAACATCGCTCAGCATTCAATTTAAAGGAGAATGCCTGGAAAGGTTTTTGGAGTCACTCAGAGCCCAAAAACTCTGTTCTGAGCTTTGAACAATACTCAGCATTCAGATTTCAGTAGACTGTCAGAAACACAATTTTCACCCTCTCCAAGCCCAAAAACTCTGTTCCCAGCTTTGAACAACACACAGCACTCATTTTCCAGAAGTGCATCAGAAAAGCTGTTTTCGACACTTTCAGAGCGCAAAAACACGATTCCCACGTTTTCAACATCGCTCAGCATTCAGATTTCAGTAGACTGTCAGAAACACAATTTTCACACTCTCCAAGCCCAAAAACTCTGTTCCCAGCTTTGAACAACACACAGCATTCATTTTCCAGATGTGCATCAGAAACGCAGTTTTCGACACTTTCAGAGCGCAAAAACACGATTCCCACGTTTTCAACATCGCTCAGCATTCAGATTTCAGTAGACTGTCAGAAACACAATTTTCACACTCTCCAAGCCCAAAAACTCTGTTCCCAGCTTTGAACAACACACAGCACTCATTTTCCAGAAGTGCATCAGAAAAGCTGTTTTCGACACTTTCAGAGCGCAAAAACACGATTCCCACGTTTTCAACATCGCTCAGCATTCAGATTTCAGTAGACTGTCAGAAACACAATTTTCACACTCTCCAAGCCCAAAAACTCTGTTCCCAGCTTTGAACAACACACAGCATTCATTTTCCAGAAGTGCATCAGAAACGCAGTTTTCGACACTTTCACAACGAAAAAAACGCGATTCCCGGTTTTAACATCATTCAGCGTGCAGTTTCAACTATATTGCCAGAAACACAGTTTTCAACACTTTCAGAGTGCAAAAACACGATTCCCACGTTTTCAACATCGCTCAGCATTCAATTTAAAGGAGAATGCCTGGAAAGGTTTTTGGAGTCACTCAGAGCCCAAAAACTCTGTTCTCAGCTTTGAACAATACTCAGCATTCAGATTTCAGTAGACTGTCAGAAACACAATTTTCACCCTCTCCAAGCCCAAAACATCTGTTCCCAGCTTTGAACAACACACTGCACTCATTTTCCAGAAGTGCATCAGAAAAGCTGTTTTCGACACTTTCAGAGCGCAAAAACACGATTCCCACGTTTTCAACATCGCTCAGCATTCAGATTTCAGTAGACTGTCAGAAACACAATTTTCACACTCTCCAAGGCCAAAAACTCTGTTCCCAGCTTTGAACAACACACAGCATTCATTTTCCAGAAGTGCATCAGAAACGCCGTTTTCTACACTTTCACAACGCAAAAACGCGATTCCCGGGTTTTAACATCATTCAGCGTGCAGTTTCAATGATATTGCGAGAAACCCTGTTTTCGACACTTTCAGAGCGCAAAAACGCGATTCCTGGGTTTTAACATCATTCAGCGTGCAGTTTCAACTATATTGCCAGAAACACGGTTTTCACACTCTCCAAGCCCAAAAACTCTGTTCCCAGCTTTGAACAACACACAGCACTCATTTTCCAGAAGTGCATCAGAAACGCTGTTTTCGACACTTTCAGAGCGCAAAAACGCGATTCCTGGGTTTTAACATCATTCAACGTGCAGTTTCAACTATATTGCCAGAAACACGGTTTTCAACACTTTCAGAGCGCAAAAACACGATTCCCACGTTTTCAACATCGCTCAGCATTCAATTTAAAGGAGAATGCCTGGAAAGGTTTTTGGAGTCACTCAGAGCCCTAAAACTCTGTTCTCAGCTTTGAACAATACTCAGCATTCAGATTTCAGTAGACTGTCAGAAACACAATTTTCACCCTCTCCAAGCCCAAAAACTCTGTTCCCAGCTTTGAACAACACACAGCACTCATTTTCCAGAAGTGCATCAAAAAAGCTGTTTTCGACACTTTCAGAGCGCAAAAACGCGATTCCTGGGTTTTAACATCATTCAGCGTGCAGTTTCAACTATATTGCCAGAAACACAGTTTTCAACACTTTCAGAGCGCAAAAACACGATTCCCACGTGTTCAACATCGCTCAGCATTCAATTTAAAGGAGAATGCCTGGAAAGGTTTTTGGAGTCACTCAGAGCCCAAAAACTCTGTTCTGAGCTTTGAACAATACTCAGCATTCAGATTTCAGTAGACTGTCAGAAACACAATTTTCACCCTCTCCAAGCCCAAAACATCTGTTCCCAGCTTTGAACAACACACTGCACTCATTTTCCAGAAGTGCATCAGAAAAGCTGTTTTCGACACTTTCAGAGCGCAAAAACACGATTCCCACGTTTTCAACATCGCTCAGCATTCAGATTTCAGTAGACTGTCAGAAACACAATTTTCACACTCTCCAAGGCCAAAAACTCTGTTCTCAGCTTTGAACAACACACAGCATTCATTTTCCAGAAGTGCATCAGAAACGCAGTTTTCGACACTTTCACAACGAAAAAAACGCGATTCCCGGGTTTTAACATCATTCAGCGTGCAGTTTCAACTATATTGCCAGAAACACAGTTTTCAACACTTTCAGAGCGCAAAAACACGATTCCCACGTTTTCAACATCGCTCAGCATTCAATTTAAAGGAGAATGCCTGGAAAGGTTTTTGGAGTCACTCAGAGCCCAAAAACTCTGTTCTCAGCTTTGAACAATACTCAGCATTCAGATTTCAGTAGACTGTCAGAAACACAATTTTCACCCTCTCCAAGCCCAAAAACTCTATTCCCAGCTTTGAACAACACACAGCACTCATTTTCCAGAAGTGCATCAGAAAAGCTGTTTTCGACACTTTCAGAGCGCAAAAACGCGATTCCTGGGTTTTAACATCATTCAACGTGCATTTTCAACTATATTGCCAGAAACACGGTTTTCAACACTTTCAGAGCGCAAAAACACGATTCCCACGTTTTCAACATCGCTCAGCATTCAATTTAAAGGAGAATGCCTGAAAAGGTTTTTGGAGTCACTCAGAGCCCAAAAACTCTGTTCTCAGCTTTGAACAACACTCAGCATTCAGATTTCAGTAGACTGCCAGAAATAAAATTTTCACACTCTCCAAGCCCAAAAACTCTGTTCCCAGCTTTGAACAACACACAGCATTCATTTTCCAGAAGTGCATCAGAAACGCCGTTTTCTACACTTTCACAACGCAAAAACGCGATTCCCGGGTTTTAACATCATTCAGCGTGCAGTTTCAATGATATTGCGAGAAACCCTGTTTTCGACACTTTCAGAGCGCAAAAACGCGATTCCCGGGTTTTAACATCATTCAACGTGCAGTTTCAACTATATTGCCAGAAACACGGTTTTCAACACTTTCAGAGCGCAAAAACACGATTCCCATGTTTTCAACATCGCTCAGCATTCAATTTAAAGGAGAATGCCTGGAAAGGTTTTTGGAGTCACTCAGAGCCCAAAAACACTGTTCTCAGCTTTGAACAATACTCAGCATTCAGATTTCAGTAGACTGTCAGAAACACAATTTTCACCCTCTCCAAGCCCAAAAACTCTGTTCCCAGCTTTGAACAACACACAGCACTCATTTTCCAGAAGTGCATCAAAAAAGCTGTTTTCGACACTTTCAGAGCGCAAAAACGCGATTCCTGGGTTTTAACATCATTCAACGTGCAGTTTCAACTATATTGCCAGAAACACGGTTTTCAACACTTTCAGAGCGCAAAAACACGATTCCCACGTTTTCAACATCGCTCAGCATTCAATTTAAAGGAGACTGCCTGGAAAGGTTTTTGGAGTCACTCAGAGCCCAAAAACTCTGTTCTCAGCTTTGAACAATACTCAGCATTCAGATTTCAGTAGACTGTCAGAAACACAATTTTCACCCTCTCCAAGCCCAAAAACTCTGTTCCCAGCTTTGAACAACACACAGCACTCATTTTCCAGAAGTGCATCAAAAAAGCTGTTTTCGACACTTTCAGAGCGCAAAAAACGCGATTCCTGGGTTTTAACATCATTCAGCGTGCAGTTTCAACTATATTGCCAGAAACACAGTTTTCAACACTTTCAGAGCGCAAAAACACGATTCCCACGTGTTCAACATCGCTCAGCATTCAATTTAAAGGAGAATGCCTGGAAAGGTTTTTGGAGTCACTCAGAGCCCAAAAACTCTGTTCTGAGCTTTGAACAATACTCAGCATTCAGATTTCAGTAGACTGTCAGAAACACAATTTTCACCCTCTCCAAGCCCAAAAACTCTGTTCCCAGCTTTGAACAACACACAGCACTCATTTTCCAGAAGTGCATCAGAAAAGCTGTTTTCGACACTTTCAGAGCGCAAAAACACGATTCCCACGTTTTCAACATCGCTCAGCATTCAGATTTCAGTAGACTGTCAGAAACACAATTTTCACACTCTCCAAGCCCAAAAACTCTGTTCCCAGCTTTGAACAACACACAGCATTCATTTTCCAGAAGTGCATCAGAAACGCAGTTTTCGACACTTTCAGAGCGCAAAAACACGATTCCCACGTTTTCAACATCGCTCAGCATTCAGATTTCAGTAGACTGTCAGAAACACAATTTTCACACTCTCCAAGCCCAAAAACTCTGTTCCCAGCTTTGAACAACACACAGCACTCATTTTCCAGAAGTGCATCAGAAAAGCTGTTTTCGACACTTTCAGAGCGCAAAAACACGATTCCCACGTTTTCAACATCGCTCAGCATTCAGATTTCAGTAGACTGTCAGAAACACAATTTTCACACTCTCCAAGCCCAAAAACTCTGTTCCCAGCTTTGAACAACACACAGCATTCATTTTCCAGAAGTGCATCAGAAACGCAGTTTTCGACACTTTCACAACGAAAAAACGCGATTCCCGGTTTTAACATCATTCAGCGTGCAGTTTCAACTATATTGCCAGAAACACAGTTTTCAACACTTTCAGAGTGCAAAAACACGATTCCCACGTTTTTAACATCGCTCAGCATTCAATTTAAAGGAGAATGCCTGGAAAGGTTTTTGGAGTCACTCAGAGCCCAAAAACTCTGTTCTCAGCTTTGAACAATACTCAGCATTCAGATTTCAGTAGACTGTCAGAAACACAATTTTCACCCTCTCCAAGCCCAAAACATCTGTTCCCAGCTTTGAACAACACACTGCACTCATTTTCCAGAAGTGCATCAGAAAAGCTGTTTTCGACACTTTCAGAGCGCAAAAACACGATTCCCACGTTTTCAACATCGCTCAGCATTCAGATTTCAGTAGACTGTCAGAAACACAATTTTCACACTCTCCAAGGCCAAAAACTCTGTTCCCAGCTTTGAACAACACACAGCATTCATTTTCCAGAAGTGCATCAGAAACGCAGTTTTCGACACTTTCACAACGAAAAAACGCGATTCCCGGGTTTTAACATCATTCAGCGTGCAGTTTCAACTATATTGCCAGAAACACAGTTTTCAACACTTTCAGAGCGCAAAAACACGATTCTCACGTTTTCAACATCGCTCAGCATTCAATTTAAAGGAGAATGCCTGGAAAGGTTTTTGGAGTCACTCAGAGCCCAAAAACTCTGTTCTCAGCTTTGAACAATACTCAGCATTCAGATTTCAGTAGACTGTCAGAAACACAATTTTCACCCTCTCCAAGCCCAAAAACTCTGTTCCCAGCTTTGAACAACACACAGCATTCATTTTCCAGAAGTGCATCAGAAACGCCGTTTTCTACACTTTCACAACGCAAAAACGCGATTCCCGGGTTTTAACATCATTCAGCGTGCAGTTTCAATGATATTGCGAGAAACCCTGTTTTCGACACTTTCAGAGCGCAAAAACGCGATTCCCGGGTTTTAACATCATTCAACGTGCAGTTTCAACTATATTGCCAGAAACACGGTTTTCAACACTTTCAGAGCGCAAAAACACGATTCCCACGTTTTCAACATCGCTCAGCATTCAATTTAAAGGAGAATGCCTGGAAAGGTTTTTGGAGTCACTCAGAGCCCAAAAACACTGTTCTCAGCTTTGAACAATACTCAGCATTCAGATTTCAGTAGACTGTCAGAAACACAATTTTCACCCTCTCCAAGCCCAAAAACTCTGTTCCCAGCTTTGAACAACACACAGCACTCATTTTCCAGAAGTGCATCAGAAAAGCTGTTTTCGACACTTTCAGAGCGCAAAAACACGATTCCCACGTTTTCAACATCGCTCAGCATTCAGATTTCAGTAGACTGTCAGAAACACAATTTTCACACTCTCCAAGCCCAAAAACTCTGTTCCCAGCTTTGAACAACACACAGCATTCATTTTCCAGAAGTGCATCAGAAACGCAGTTTTCGACACTTTCACAACGAAAAAACGCGATTCCCGGTTTTAACATCATTCAGCGTGCAGTTTCAACTATATTGCCAGAAACACAGTTTTCAACACTTTCAGAGTGCAAAAACACGATTCCCACGTTTTCAACATCGCTCAGCATTCAATTTAAAGGAGAATGCCTGGAAAGGTTTTTGGAGTCACTCAGAGCCCAAAAACTCTGTTCTGAGCTTTGAACAATACTCAGCATTCAGATTTCAGTAGACTGTCAGAAACACAATTTTCACCCTCTCCAAGCCCAAAACATCTGTTCCCAGCTTTGAACAACACACTGCACTCATTTTCCAGAAGTGCATCAGAAAAGCTGTTTTCGACACTTTCAGAGCGCAAAAACACGATTCCCACGTTTTCAACATCGCTCAGCATTCAGATTTCAGTAGACTGTCAGAAACACAATTTTCACACTCTCCAAGCCCAAAAACTCTGTTCCCAGCTTTGAACAACACACAGCATTCATTTTCCAGAAGTGCATCAGAAACGCAGTTTTCGACACTTTCACAACGAAAAAACGCGATTCCCGGGTTTTAACATCATTCAACGTGCAGTTTCAACTATATTGCCAGAAACACGGTTTTCAACACTTTCAGAGCGCAAAAACACGATTCCCACGTTTTCAACATCGCTCAGCATTCAATTTAAAGGAGAATGCCTGGAAAGGTTTTTGGAGTCACTCAGAGCCCAAAAACTCTGTTCTCAGCTTTGAACAACACTCAGCATTCAGATTTCAGTAGACTGCCAGAAATAAAATTTTCACACTCTCCAAGCCCAAAAACTCTGTTCCCAGCTTTGAACAACACACAGCATTCATTTTCCAGAAGTGCATCAGAAACGCCGTTTTCTACACTTTCACAACGCAAAAACGCGATTCCCGGGTTTTAACATCATTCAGCGTGCAGTTTCAATGATATTGCGAGAAACCCTGTTTTCGACACTTTCAGAGCGCAAAAACGCGATTCCCGGGTTTTAACATCATTCAACGTGCAGTTTCAACTATATTGCCAGAAACACGGTTTTCAACACTTTCAGAGCGCAAAAACACGATTCCCACGTTTTCAACATCGCTCAGCATTCAATTTAAAGGAGAATGCCTGGAAAGGTTTTTGGAGTCACTCAGAGCCCAAAAACACTGTTCTCAGCTTTGAACAATACTCAGCATTCAGATTTCAGTAGACTGTCAGAAACACAATTTTCACCCTCTCCAAGCCCAAAACATCTGTTCCCAGCTTTGAACAACACACTGCACTCATTTTCCAGAAGTGCATCAGAAAAGCTGTTTTCGACACTTTCAGAGCGCAAAAACACGATTCCCACGTTTTCAACATCGCTCAGCATTCAGATTTCAGTAGACTGTCAGAAACACAATTTTCACACTCTCCAAGGCCAAAAACTCTGTTCCCAGCTTTGAACAACACACAGCATTCATTTTCCAGAAGTGCATCAGAAACGCCGTTTTCTACACTTTCACAACGCAAAAACGCGATTCCCGGGTTTTAACATCATTCAGCGTGCAGTTTCAATGATATTGCGAGAAACCCTGTTTTCGACACTTTCAGAGCGCAAAAACGCGATTCCCGGGTTTTAACATCATTCAACGTGCAGTTTCAACTATATTGCCAGAAACACGGTTTTCAACACTTTCAGAGCGCAAAAACACGATTCCCACGTTTTCAACATCGCTCAGCATTCAATTTAAAGGAGAATGCCTGGAAAGGTTTTTGGAGTCACTCAGAGCCCAAAAACACTGTTCTCAGCTTTGAACAATACTCAGCATTCAGATTTCAGTAGACTGTCAGAAACACAATTTTCACCCTCTCCAAGCCCAAAAACTCTGTTCCCAGCTTTGAACAACACACAGCACTCATTTTCCAGAAGTGCATCAAAAAAGCTGTTTTCGACACTTTCAGAGCGCAAAAACGCGATTCCTGGGTTTTAACATCATTCAACGTGCAGTTTCAACTATATTGCCAGAAACACGGTTTTCAACACTTTCAGATCGCAAAAACACGATTCCCACGTTTTCAACATCGCTCAGCATTCAATTTAAAGGAGAATGCCTGGAAAGGTTTTTGGAGTCACTCAGAGCCCTAAAACTCTGTTCTCAGCTTTGAACAATACTCAGCATTCAGATTTCAGTAGACTGTCAGAAACACAATTTTCACCCTCTCCAAGCCCAAAAACTCTGTTCCCAGCTTTGAACAACACACAGCACTCATTTTCCAGAAGTGCATCAAAAAAGCTGTTTTCGACACTTTCAGAGCGCAAAAACGCGATTCCTGGGTTTTAACATCATTCAGCGTGCAGTTTCAACTATATTGCCAGAAACACAGTTTTCAACACTTTCAGAGCGCAAAAACACGATTCCCACGTGTTCAACATCGCTCAGCATTCAATTTAAAGGAGAATGCCTGGAAAGGTTTTTGGAGTCACTCAGAGCCCAAAAACTCTGTTCTGAGCTTTGAACAATACTCAGCATTCAGATTTCAGTAGACTGTCAGAAACACAATTTTCACCCTCTCCAAGCCCAAAAACTCTGTTCCCAGCTTTGAACAACACACAGCACTCATTTTCCAGAAGTGCATCAGAAAAGCTGTTTTCGACACTTTCAGAGCGCAAAAACACGATTCCCACGTTTTCAACATCGCTCAGCATTCAGATTTCAGTAGACTGTCAGAAACACAATTTTCACACTCTCCAAGCCCAAAAACTCTGTTCCCAGCTTTGAACAACACACAGCATTCATTTTCCAGAAGTGCATCAGAAACGCAGTTTTCGACACTTTCACAACGAAAAAAACGCGATTCCCGGTTTTAACATCATTCAGCGTGCAGTTTCAACTATATTGCCAGAAACACAGTTTTCAACACTTTCAGAGTGCAAAAACACAATTCCCACGTTTTTAACATCGCTCAGCATTCAATTTAAAGGAGAATGCCTGGAAAGGTTTTTGGAGTCACTCAGAGCCCAAAAACTCTGTTCTCAGCTTTGAACAATACTCAGCATTCAGATTTCAGTAGACTGTCAGAAACACAATTTTCACCCTCTCCAAGCCCAAAACATCTGTTCCCAGCTTTGAACAACACACTGCACTCATTTTCCAGAAGTGCATCAGAAAAGCTGTTTTCGACACTTTCAGAGCGCAAAAACGCGATTCCTGGGTGTTAACATCATTCAACGTGCAATTTCAACTATATTGCCAGAAACACGGTTTTCAACACTTTCAGAGCGCAAAAACATGATTCCCACGTTTTCAACATCGCTCAGCATTCAATTTAAAGGAGAATGCCTGAAAAGGTTTTTGGAGTCACTCAGAGCCCAAAAACTCTGTTCTCAGCTTTGAACAACACTCAGCATTCAGATTTCAGTAGACTGCCAGAAATAAAATTTTCACACTCTCCAAGCCCAAAAACTCTGTTCCCAGCTTTGAACAACACACAGCATTCATTTTCCAGAAGTGCATCAGAAACGCCGTTTTCTACACTTTCACAACGCAAAAACGCGATTCCCGGGTTTTAACATCATTCAGCGTGCAGTTTCAATGATATTGCGAGAAACCCTGTTTTCGACACTTTTAGAGCGCAAAAACGCGATTCCCGGGTTTTAACATCATTCAACGTGCAGTTTCAACTATATTGCCAGAAACACGGTTTTCAACACTTTCAGAGCGCAAAAACACGATTCCCACGTTTTCAACATCGCTCAGCATTCAATTTAAAGGAGAATGCCTGGAAAGGTTTTTGGAGTCACTCAGAGCCCAAAAACACTGTTCTCAGCTTTGAACAATACTCAGCATTCAGATTTCAGTAGACTGTCAGAAACACAATTTTCACCCTCTCCAAGCCCAAAAACTCTGTTCCCAGCTTTGAACAACACACAGCACTCATTTTCCAGAAGTGCATCAAAAAAGCTGTTTTTGACACTTTCAGAGCGCAAAAACGCGATTCCTGGGTTTTAACATCATTCAACGTGCAGTTTCAACTATATTGCCAGAAACACGGTTTTCAACACTTTCAGAGCGCAAAAACACGATTCCCACGTTTTCAACATCGCTCAGCATTCAATTTAAAGGAGAATGCCTGGAAAGGTTTTTGGAGTCACTCAGAGCCCTAAAACTCTGTTCTCAGCTTTGAACAATACTCAGCATTCAGATTTCAGTAGACTGTCAGAAACACAATTTTCACCCTCTCCAAGCCCAAAAACTCTGTTCCCAGCTTTGAACAACACACAGCACTCATTTTCCAGAAGTGCATCAAAAAAGCTGTTTTCGACACTTTCAGAGCGCAAAAACGCGATTCCTGGGTTTTAACATCATTCAGCGTGCAGTTTCAACTATATTGCCAGAAACACAGTTTTCAACACTTTCAGAGCGCAAAAACACGATTCCCACGTGTTCAACATCGCTCAGCATTCAATTTAAAGGAGAATGCCTGGAAAGGTTTTTGGAGTCACTCAGAGCCCAAAAACTCTGTTCTGAGCTTTGAACAATACTCAGCATTCAGATTTCAGTAGACTGTCAGAAACACAATTTTCACACTCTCCAAGCCCAAAAACTCTGTTCCCAGCTTTGAACAACACACAGCACTCATTTTCCAGAAGTGCATCAGAAAAGCTGTTTTCGACACTTTCAGAGCGCAAAAACACGATTCCCACGTTTTCAACATCGCTCAGCATTCAGATTTCAGTAGACTGTCAGAAACACAATTTTCACACTCTCCAAGCCCAAAAACTCTGTTCCCAGCTTTGAACAACACACAGCATTCATTTTCCAGAAGTGCATCAGAAACGCAGTTTTCGACACTTTCACAACGAAAAAACGCGATTCCCGGTTTTAACATCATTCAGCGTGCAGTTTCAACTATATTGCCAGAAACACAGTTTTCAACACTTTCAGAGTGCAAAAACACGATTCCCACGTTTTCAACATCGCTCAGCATTCAATTTAAAGGAGAATGCCTGGAAAGGTTTTTGGAGTCACTCAGAGCCCAAAAACTCTGTTCTCAGCTTTGAACAATACTCAGCATTCAGATTTCAGTAGACTGTCAGAAACACAATTTTCACCCTCTCCAAGCCCAAAACATCTGTTCCCAGCTTTGAACAACACACTGCACTCATTTTCCAGAAGTGCATCAGAAAAGCTGTTTTCGACACTTTCAGAGCGCAAAAACACGATTTCCACGTTTTCAACATCGCTCAGCATTCAGATTTCAGTAGACTGTCAGAAACACAATTTTCACACTCTCCAAGGCCAAAAACTCTGTTCCCAGCTTTGAACAACACACAGCATTCATTTTCCAGAAGTGCATCAGAAACGCAGTTTTCGACACTTTCACAACGAAAAAACACGATTCCCGGGTTTTAACATCATTCAGCGTGCAGTTTCAACTATATTGCCAGAAACACAGTTTTCAACACTTTCAGAGCGCAAAAACACGATTCTCACGTTTTCAACATCGCTCAGCATTCAATTTAAAGGAGAATGCCTGGAAAGGTTTTTGGAGTCACTCAGAGCCCAAAAACTCTGTTCTCAGCTTTGAACAATACTCAGCATTCAGATTTCAGTAGACTGTCAGAAACACAATTTTCACCCTCTCCAAGCCCAAAAACTCTGTTCCCAGCTTTGAACAACACACAGCACTCATTTTCCAGAAGTGCATCAGAAACGCTGTTTTCTACACTTTCACAACGCAAAAACGCGATTCCCGGGTTTTAACATCATTCAGCGTGCAGTTTCAATGATATTGCGAGAAACCCTGTTTTCGACACTTTCAGAGCGCAAAAACGCGATTCCCGGGTTTTAACATCATTCAACGTGCAGTTTCAACTATATTGCCAGAAACACGGTTTTCAACACTTTCAGAGCGCAAAAACACGATTCCCACGTTTTCAACATCGCTCATCATTCAATTTAAAGGAGAATGCCTGGAAAGGTTTTTGGAGTCACTCAGAGCCCAAAAACACTGTTCTCAGCTTTGAACAATAC
Organism: Megalops cyprinoides; assembly: GCF_013368585.1. Lineage (NCBI taxonomy): Eukaryota > Metazoa > Chordata > Actinopteri > Elopiformes > Megalopidae > Megalops > Megalops cyprinoides. The sequence continues at coordinate 22,480 of NW_023494620.1, read as the reverse complement.
TCAGCATTCAGATTTCAGTAGACTGTCAGAAACACAATTTTCACCCTCTCCAAGCCCAAAAACTCTGTTCCCAGCTTTGAACAACACACAGCATTCATTTTCCAGAAGTGCATCAGAAACGCAGTTTTCGACACTTTCACAACGAAAAAACGCGATTCCCGGTTTTAACATCATTCAGCGTGCAGTTTCAACTATATTGCCAGAAACACAGTTTTCAACACTTTCAGAGTGCAAAAACACGATTCCCACGTTTTCAACATCGCTCAGCATTCAATTTAAAGGAGAATGCCTGGAAAGGTTTTTGGAGTCACTCAGAGCCCAAAAACTCTGTTCTCAGCTTTGAACAATACTCAGCATTCAGATTTCAGTAGACTGTCAGAAACACAATTTTCACCCTCTCCAAGCCCAAAACATCTGTTCCCAGCTTTGAACAACACACTGCACTCATTTTCCAGAAGTGCATCAGAAAAGCTGTTTTCGACACTTTCAGAGCGCAAAAACACGATTTCCACGTTTTCAACATCGCTCAGCATTCAGATTTCAGTAGACTGTCAGAAACACAATTTTCACACTCTCCAAGGCCAAAAACTCTGTTCCCAGCTTTGAACAACACACAGCATTCATTTTCCAGAAGTGCATCAGAAACGCAGTTTTCGACACTTTCACAACGAAAAAACGCGATTCCCGGGTTTTAACATCATTCAGCGTGCAGTTTCAATGATATTGCGAGAAACCCTGTTTTCGACACTTTCAGAGCGCAAAAACGCGATTCTCACGTTTTCAACATCGCTCAGCATTCAATTTAAAGGAGAATGCCTGGAAAGGTTTTTGGAGTCACTCAGAGCCCAAAAACTCTGTTCTCAGCTTTGAACAATACTCAGCATTCAGATTTCAGTAGACTGTCAGAAACACAATTTTCACCCTCTCCAAGCCCAAAAACTCTGTTCCCAGCTTTGAACAACACACAGCACTCATTTTCCAGAAGTGCATCAGAAAAGCTGTTTTCGACACTTTCAGAGCGCAAAAACGCGATTCCTGGGTGTTAACATCATTCAACGTGCAATTTCAACTATATTGCCAGAAACACGGTTTTCAACACTTTCAGAGCGCAAAAACACGATTCCCACGTTTTCAACATCGCTCAGCATTCAATTTAAAGGAGAATGCCTGAAAAGGTTTTTGGAGTCACTCAGAGCCCAAAAACTCTGTTCTCAGCTTTGAACAACACTCAGCATTCAGATTTCAGTAGACTGCCAGAAATAAAATTTTCACACTCTCCAAGCCCAAAAACTCTGTTCCCAGCTTTGAACAACACACAGCATTCATTTTCCAGAAGTGCATCAGAAACGCTGTTTTCTACACTTTCACAACGCAAAAACGCGATTCCCGGGTTTTAACATCATTCAGCGTGCAGTTTCAATGATATTGCGAGAAACCCTGTTTTCGACACTTTCAGAGCGCAAAAACGCGATTCCCGGGTTTTAACATCATTCAACGTGCAGTTTCAACTATATTGCCAGAAACACGGTTTTCAACACTTTCAGAGCGCAAAAACACGATTCCCACGTTTTCAACATCGCTCATCATTCAATTTAAAGGAGAATGCCTGGAAAGGTTTTTGGAGTCACTCAGAGCCCAAAAACTCTGTTCTCAGCTTTGAACAATACTCAGCATTCAGATTTCAGTAGACTGTCAGAAACACAATTTTCACCCTCTCCAAGCCCAAAAACTCTGTTCCCAGCTTTGAACAACACACAGCATTCATTTTCCAGAAGTGCATCAGAAACGCAGTTTTCGACACTTTCACAACGAAAAAACGCGATTCCCGGTTTTAACATCATTCAGCGTGCAGTTTCAACTATATTGCCAGAAACACAGTTTTCAACACTTTCAGAGTGCAAAAACACGATTCCCACGTTTTCAACATCGCTCAGCATTCAATTTAAAGGAGAATGCCTGGAAAGGTTTTTGGAGTCACTCAGAGCCCAAAAACTCTGTTCTCAGCTTTGAACAATACTCAGCATTCAGATTTCAGTAGACTGTCAGAAATACAATTTTCACCCTCTCCAAGCCCAAAACATCTGTTCCCAGCTTTGAACAACACACTGCACTCATTTTCCAGAAGTGCATCAGAAAAGCTGTTTTCGACACTTTCAGAGCGCAAAAACACGATTTCCACGTTTTCAACATCGCTCAGCATTCAGATTTCAGTAGACTGTCAGAAACACAATTTTCACACTCTCCAAGGCCAAAAACTCTGTTCCCAGCTTTGAACAACACACAGCATTCATTTTCCAGAAGTGCATCAGAAACGCAGTTTTCGACACTTTCACAACGAAAAAACGCGATTCCCGGGTTTTAACATCATTCAGCGTGCAGTTTCAACTATATTGCCAGAAACACAGTTTTCAACACTTTCAGAGCGCAAAAACACGATTCTCACGTTTTCAACATCGCTCAGCATTCAATTTAAAGGAGAATGCCTGGAAAGGTTTTTGGAGTCACTCAGAGCCCAAAAACTCTGTTCTCAGCTTTGAACAATACTCAGCATTCAGATTTCAGTAGACTGTCAGAAACACAATTTTCACCCTCTCCAAGCCCAAAAACTCTGTTCCCAGCTTTGAACAACACACAGCACTCATTTTCCAGAAGTGCATCAGAAAAGCTGTTTTCGACACTTTCAGAGCGCAAAAACGCGATTCCTGGGTGTTAACATCATTCAACGTGCAATTTCAACTATATTGCCAGAAACACGGTTTTCAACACTTTCAGAGCGCAAAAACACGATTCCCACGTTTTCAACATCGCTCAGTATTCAATTTAAAGGAGAATGCCTGAAAAGGTTTTTGGAGTCTCTCAGAGCCCAAAAACTCTGTTCTCAGCTTTGAACAACACTTAGCATTCAGATTTCAGTAGACTGTCAGAAACACAATTTTCACACTCTCCAAGCCCAAAAACTCTGTTCCCAGCTTTAAACAACACACAGCATTCATTTTCCAGAAGTGCATCAGAAACGCAGTTTTCGACACTTTCACAACGCAAAAACGCGATTCCCGGGTTTTCACATCATTCAGCGTGCAGTTTCAATGATATAGCGAGAAACCCTGTTTTCGACACTTTCAGAGCGCAAAAACGCGATTCCTGGGTTTTAACATCATTCAACGTGCAGTTTCATCTATATTGCCAGAAACACGGTTTTCAACACTTTCAGAGCGCAGAAACACGATTCCCACGTTTTCAACATCGCTCAGCATTCAATTTAAAGGAGAATGCCTGTAAAGGTTTTTGGAGTCACTCAGAGACCAAAAACTCTGTTCTCAGCTTTGAACAATACTCAGCATTCAGATTTCAGTAGACTGTCAGAAACACAATTTTCACCCTCTCCAAGCCCAAAAACTCTGTTCCCAGCTTTGAACAACACACAGCACTCATTTTCCAGAAGTGCATCAAAAAAGCTGTTTTCGACACTTTCAGAGCGCAAAAACGCGATTCCAGGGTTTTAACATCATTCAGCGTGCAGTTTCAACTATATTGCCAGAAACACAGTTTTCAACACTTTCAGAGCGCAAAAACACGATTCCCACGTTTTCAACATCGCTCAGCATTCAATTTAAAGGAGAATGCTTGGAAAGGTTTTTGGAGTCACTCAGAGCCCTAAAACTCTGTTCTCAGCTTTGAACAATACTCAGCATTCAGATTTCAGTAGACTATCAGAAACACAATTTTCACCCTCTCCAAGCCCAAAAACTCTGTTCCAAGCTTTGAACAACACACTGCACTCATTTTCCAGAAGTGCATCAGAAAAGCTGTTTTCGACACTTTCAGAGCGCAAAAACGCGATTCCTGGGTTTTAACATCATTCAGCGTGCAGTTTCAACTATATTGCCAGAAACACGGTTTTCAACACTTTCAGAGCGCAAAAACACGATTCCCACGTTTTCAATATCGCTCAGCATTCAATTTAAAGGAGAATGCCTGAAAAGGTTTTTGGAGTCACTCAGAGCCCAAAAACTCTGTTCTCAGCTTTGAACAACACTCAGCATTCAGATTTCAGTAGACTGCCAGAAACACAATTTTCACACTCTCCAAGCCCAAAAACTCTGTTCCCAGCTTTGAACAACACACAGCATTCATTTTCCAGAAGTGCATCAGAAACGCCGTTTTCTACAGTTTCACAACGCAAAAACGCGATTCCCGGGTTTTAACATCATTCAGCGTGCAGTTTCAATGATATTGCGAGAAACCCTGTTTTCGACACTTTCAGAGCGCAAAAACGCGATTCCCGGGTTTTAACATCATTCAACGTGCAGTTTCAACTATATTGCCAGAAACACGGTTTTCAACACTTTCAGAGCGCAAAAACACGATTCCCACGTTTTCAACTTCGCTCAGCATTCAATTTAAAGGAGAATGCCTGAAAAGGTTTTTGGAGTCACTCAGAGCCCAAAAACTCTGTTCTCAGCTTTGAACAACACTCAGCATTCAGATTTCAGTAGACTGCCAGAAACACAATTTTCACACTCTCCAAGCCCAAAAACTCTGTTCCCAGCTTTGAACAACACACAGCATTCATTTTCCAGAAGTGCATCAGAAACGCTGTTTTCGACACTTTCAGAGCGCAAAAACGCGATTCCTGGGTTTTAACATCATTCAACGTGCAGTTTCAACTATATTGCCAGAAACACGGTTTTCAACACTTTCAGAGCGCAAAAACACGATTCCCACGTTTTCAACATCGCTCAGCATTCAATTTAAAGGAGAATGCCTGGAAAGGTTTTTGGAGTCACTCAGAGCCCAAAAACTCTGTTCTCAGCTTTGAACAATACTCAGCATTCAGATTTCAGTAGACTGTCAGAAACACAATTTTCACCCTCTCCAAGCCCAAAAACTCTGTTCCCAGCTTTGAACAACACACAGCACTCATTTTCCAGAAGTGCATCAAAAAAGCTGTTTTCGACACTTTCACAACGCAAAAAACGCGATTCCCGGGTTTTAACATCATTCAGCGTGCAGTTTCAAAGATATTGCGAGAAACCCTGTTTTCGACACTTTCAGAGCGCAAAAACGCGATTCCCGGGTTTTAACATCATTCAACGTGCAGTTTCAACTATATTGCCAGAAACACGGTTTTCAACACTTTCAGAGCGCAAAAACACGATTCCCACGTTTTCAACATCGCTCAGTATTCAATTTAAAGGAGAATGCCTGGAAAGGTTTTTGGAGTCACTCAGAGCCCAAAAACTCTGTTCTCAGCTTTGAACAATACTCAGCATTCAGATTTCAGTAGACTGTCAGAAACACAATTTTCACCCTCTCCAAGCCCAAAAACTCTGTTCCCAGCTTTGAACAACACACTGCACTCATTTTCCAGAAGTGCATCAGAAAAGCTGTTTTCGACACTTTCAGAGCGCAAAAACGCGATTCCCGGGTTTTAACATCATTCAGCGTGCAGTTTCAATGATATTGCGAGAAACCCTGTTTTCGACACTTTCAGAGCGCAAAAACGCGATTCCTGGGTTTTAACATCATTCAACGTGCATTTTCAACTATATTGCCAGAAACACGGTTTTCAACACTTTCAGAGCGCAAAAACACGATTCCCACGTATTCAACATCGCTCAGCATTCAATTTAAAGGAGAATGCCTGAAAAGGTTTTTGGAGTCACTCAGAGCCCAAAAACTCTGTTCTCAGCTTTGAACAACACTCAGCATTCAGATTTCAGTAGACTATCAGAAACACAATTTTCACCCTCTCCAAGCCCAAAAACTCTGTTCCAAGCTTTGAACAACACACTGCACTCATTTTCCAGAAGTGCATCAAAAAAGCTGTTTTCGACACTTTCAGAGCGCAAAAACGCGATTCCAGGGTTTTAACATCATTCAGCGTGCAGTTTCAACTATATTGCCAGAAACACGGTTTTCAACACTTTCAGAGCGCAAAAACACGATTCCCACGTTTTCAATATCGCTCAGCATTCAATTTAAAGGAGAATGCCTGAAAAGGTTTTTGGAGTCACTCAGAGCCCAAAAACTCTGTTCTCAGCTTTGAACAACACTCAGCATTCAGATTTCAGTAGACTGCCAGAAACACAATTTTCACACTCTCCAAGCCCAAAAACTCTGTTCCCAGCTTTGAACAACACACAGCATTCATTTTCCAGAAGTGCATCAGAAACGCCGTTTTCTACACTTTCACAACGCAAAAACGCGATTCCCGGGTTTTAACATCATTCAGCGTGCAGTTTCAATGATATTGCGAGAAACCCTGTTTTCGACACTTTCAGAGCGCAAAAACGCGATTCCCGGGTTTTAACATCATTCAACGTGCAGTTTCAACTATATTGCCAGAAACACGGTTTTCAACACTTTCAGAGCGCAAAAACACGATTCCCACGTTTTCAACTTCGCTCAGCATTCAATTTAAAGGAGAATGCCTGAAAAGGTTTTTGGAGTCACTCAGAGCCCAAAAACTCTGTTCTCAGCTTTGAACAACACTCAGCATTCAGATTTCAGTAGACTGCCAGAAACACAATTTTCACACTCTCCAAGCCCAAAAACTCTGTTCCCAGCTTTGAACAACACACAGCATTCATTTTCCAGAAGTGCATCAGAAACGCTGTTTTCGACACTTTCAGAGCGCAAAAACGCGATTCCTGGGTTTTAACATCATTCAACGTGCAGTTTCAACTATATTGCCAGAAACACGGTTTTCAACACTTTCAGAGCGCAAAAACACGATTCCCACGTTTTCAACATCGCTCAGCATTCAATTTAAAGGAGAATGCCTGGAAAGGTTTTTGGAGTCACTCAGAGCCCAAAAACTCTGTTCTCAGCTTTGAACAATACTCAGCATTCAGATTTCAGTAGACTGTCAGAAACACAATTTTCACCCTCTCCAAGCCCAAAAACTCTGTTCCCAGCTTTGAACAACACACAGCACTCATTTTCCAGAAGTGCATCAAAAAAGCTGTTTTCGACACTTTCACAACGCAAAAAACGCGATTCCCGGGTTTTAACATCATTCAGCGTGCAGTTTCAAAGATATTGCGAGAAACCCTGTTTTCGACACTTTCAGAGCGCAAAAACGCGATTCCCGGGTTTTAACATCATTCAACGTGCAGTTTCAACTATATTGCCAGAAACACGGTTTTCAACACTTTCAGAGCGCAAAAACACGATTCCCACGTTTTCAACATCGCTCAGCATTCAATTTAAAGGAGAATGCCTGGAAAGGTTTTTGGAGTCACTCAGAGCCCAAAAACTCTGTTCTCAGCTTTGAACAATACTCAGCATTCAGATTTCAGTAGACTGTCAGAAACACAATTTTCACCCTCTCCAAGCCCAAAAACTCTGTTCCCAGCTTTGAACAACACACTGCACTCATTTTCCAGAAGTGCATCAGAAAAGCTGTTTTCGACACTTTCAGAGCGCAAAAACGCGATTCCCGGGTTTTAACATCATTCAGCGTGCAGTTTCAATG